>NC_056743.1:269569287-269684287 GCF_019279795.1 Protopterus annectens
CTCAGAAAGTGACTCCAGAGCACTAGATAGGTGGGGGAAGAAGATTTACACCTCAGCTACTCTAGCTATGAGAGCACTAAATTGTCAATTTCACATGCTTAAATACCAGCAATTCCTAATGTCTCAAATAAAACAAAAGATGGGCACGCACCCTCAACAGTCTGAATTCAAGGAAATGCAAGATCTGTTGCATGCAGCTGAACAGGTGGGCAAACATACTTTACAATGTGGTTTTGATGCCCTGGAAGCTTCCTCTAGAGCAGCTGTTACTGGGTCTGTTATACGTAGGCATGCTTGGTTAAAGGAACAGTCTCTGCCTGATCATGTTAAAGCAAAGTTACTGGATGCACCCTTACAGCAGGATGTCTTATTTGGGGTTAAAGCAGAGGAGGTTTTAAAGAAAATGGGGGATAAGGCAAAATCTATGCAGACGGTCAAAGATTTCTTACAGGTACAGCCCCCATGCTTCAGTAGAAATTGGCCAACAAAAAATTGGTCCTTTCCAGCTTCTGACAGACCACAGAGGGGTAAATACAGGCGCCCAAGGGGCAGAGGACAAGCACAAATCCCTTACAAACCTCGCCAATGGGGCACTACAACACAGAAGGGAGGAGAAGACAGGTCCCAAACTACTAGAAGGCAAACACAATGACTTAAACCTCAAACTGCCAAGCAAAACTCTCTTGGCAGCTCCATTGGGAGGAAAATTAGCTCTTTTTGCAGACAACTGGCACATCGTCACAAAGGACAAATGGATCCTAGACCTTATCTCACACGGATACAGATTCGATTTCCACACCTTGCCAAGGATAAAAGGAATGCCAAACCTGCCACAAAATCAATGAGCAGAGGCACAAAAACAAATTGCAGCTCTCATGGACATGAGAGCTATTCAACTGGTACCTACACAGGAGCAAGGCCAAGGATTTTACTCGGCTCTTTCTAGTCCCCAGAAAGGACAATGCTTGGAGACCCATTCTGGACATTTCAATTTTAAACACCTTCTTGCAAGTACCCAAATTCAAGACGCTAACACTACAGCAGCTTCTTCCCATGTTGGGCAAGAAAGCTTGGCTAGTAACGTTGGACCTCAAGGAGGCATACCTGTATGTCCCTATTAGACAAAATTGCAGAAGATACCTCCGTTTCATTGCAGGTTCAACCCATTACCAATTCTCTGCATTGCCCTTTGGCTTATCTACTGCACCCAGGGTCTTCACAAAATGCCTGGCACCAGTAATTGCATACTGCAGACAAAGAGGAATTCAAATATACCCATACCTGGACGACTGTCTCATCCAAGCAGAAAGCAAGGACATTCTCTTACAACACCTGGCTTTTGTAAAACCTCTTCTAAGTTGCCTAGGGTACACAGTAAACGAAAAGAAATCAAAACTAGTGCCCTCACAAAATATGACATTCATGGGTGCCAGCTTGAATACAACGGCCCAGATGGCTTATCTGACGCCAGACAAACAACTACAATTAACTCAATACTTCAGAACAATGGCAACAAAGACCCAACTCCCTGCAAGAAAAATTCTGCAGGCCTTGGGCTTCATGGCATCTTGCATACTACTAATACCATTTGCAAAACTGCATATGAGGAAATTACAATGGTACCTAAAAAGCGTATGGACTTAACACAGCCACAGCTTGGAAATGATGATACCTCTCATTCCCTGCCTTCAACAGGAGTTTCTATGGTGGTCACAGGCATGTCACCTCAACAAGGGTCAGCCTTTCACCCTACCCCCAGCCAGGCAAACTATGACAGCAGATGCATCGGACTATGCCTGGGGGGCACACATGGCAGGACGGTACGTTCAAGGCATATGGACTGCAGATCAAAGGAATTTGCACATCAATCAAAAAGAAATGCAAGCTGTACAAAATGCTCTGACAGCCTTCAAGGACCTCTTACATCCAGGACAACTTATCATAAGGACAGACAACACCACAGTGATCTGGTACATAAACAAACAAGGGGGTACACACTCCTACCCTCTATGCAGGCAGGCAATGACCTTGTGGACCACAGCACTGGCTTACCAAGTTCAATTACAAGCTCAATTCCTGCCAGGAAGAAAGAACACATTGGCATTTGACCAAAGCAGAAACATCATGGATCCCCACGAGTGGAAACTGGATCCACAAGTATTCGCAATGATAGCTCAAAAATGGGGGCTCCCAGACATAGACCTGTTTGCCAGCCCTCAAAACCATCAGCTAACAAAATGTTGCACAAGGACTTTTCACCATCAAGCTTGGAAAGTGGACACACTCTAATTCAGTTGCAAAATGCTAACAGTATATGCCTTTCCTCCATTACCCCTTCTCACAAAGGTGCTACTGAAAGTCAGGATGGAGAGTCCCCGAATGATACTCATTGCCCCAGACTGGCCACGCTAGCACTGGTACCCACTATTAAGGAATATGGCCCAGGGCCCACCATGGATTTTACCACAAATTACCCACCTGCTCACACAGCAAGACAATCAGATTCTACACAGCCAGCTCAAAACCTTGGCTGCATGGCAAATCACCTAAGCAACCAGCCAGCTCCTCTCTCTCAAGCTGTTATGGATGTTATTCTGGAGGCCAGGAGGCCCAGCACCAGGAAAGCCTACTCAGACAAATGGAAAAGGTTTTGCGCCTGGAACCAAGCTAAAGGCCAAAATACCCTTCAGCCTGACATACCTCAGATTCTGCAATATTTAACTGAGATGTTACACAAAGGGCTTTCTTTTTCATCTATTAAAATCCATGCCTCAGCTATTTCTGGCTGCTCACTACAACACAGATCCTCCCTTATTTTCACATCCACTCCTAAGGCAGTTTCTCAGAGGGGCCAAAAACATTAGGCCTCCCAGGAGAGCACCAACACCTACTTGGGACCTCAACTTTGTTCTGGAAAAACTCACGCTACCTCCTTTTGAGCCAGCTTTCTCAGCTGACTTAAAGTTTATATCATGGAAGACTGCCCTGCTGCTGGCAATTACTTCAGCTAGAAGAGTTTCAGAGCTACAGGCACTAATGGCAGTAGAGACTTTCCTCATTTTTCATCAAGACAGAGTTTCTCTACGAACTAACCCCTCCTTTATGCCTAAGGTGGTATCCAGTGTGGCTCTAAATTAAACCATAAGTCAGTAGAAAGCACGATAAACCAGTAAACCACAGCTCACGACCAGAGCAATCACAAGGACCTGGAAACAGATAATGTGTTTCAAAAGACTCCTTTATTCCACTTTATATCCACAGATAAAAACAGCTCTTCAAAAACGAGAACAAGAAATATTGTCAAGCGCTTTCGCCCGGGCTCTCCCAGGCTTTATCAAGACAACTATAAGTGGAAAAGCACTTCCTTTATATACATTTGCCTATTCCCCTGCTTCCTTAATTGTATCGTTGGACTTAATCAATTAATTAACTTTTATTATTTTTATTTTTGTTATTAAACACAACCAAATGATATTTCTTAAAAAATTCTAATGGTTAATGTTATTTTAAAAACATTTAA
This sequence comes from Protopterus annectens, assembly GCF_019279795.1. Lineage (NCBI taxonomy): Eukaryota > Metazoa > Chordata > Ceratodontiformes > Protopteridae > Protopterus > Protopterus annectens. The sequence goes on from NC_056743.1 coordinate 269,572,808, forward strand.
AAACCTTAGAAATAAACTAACAAGTTGATAAAAATAAAAATAAAAATAAAAATAAAAACACATACATCGACTTTATGTCATAATTGCACTTTTAACAATCCACTTTAGCAGCATTATATGGTCCATAAATTAATTTAAAATGTTTTATGGTATACCTTACTTGTAAAACAGTTTTTTATTTATTTATAAACCTAACTAAGTTATTGTGGAAATATTATTAAACTTATCTGTGCTATACTAAAAAATGTATTTTTGTAAAACATGTTTCTTAAGTGTAATAAAAAAGAAGAAGAAATATGCTTTTAAAAACAAACATATTTGTAAAAATGTATAAAATATATATATAAAATACTTTCTATACCAATATTGTGCTTAAATAGAAAGTTCCTTTTCCTAAAATTGCTCAAACCTCCTAAAAAATATATATGTATACAAATGCATTTTAGCTTTCTACTTATACATTCCTATATAATGCCAAATAATGAAATGTATAACAGTACATATAACCTTATTTACAACAATTTGATGTGAAAAACCATCGCTATTAAACCCTTATTACTAAAAATGTTATGACAGTTATTTCATGCACATTATACAGTTGCAAACCTACTTGTGAACCACATTCTATTATAATTTGGAGAGCCCGGGCGAAAGCGCTTGACAATATTTCTTGTTCTCGTTTTTGAAGAGCTGTTTTTCTCTGTGGATATAAAGTGGAATAAAGGAGTCTTTTGAAACACATTATCTGTTTCCAGGTCCTTGTGATTGCTCTGGTCTAAATTAAACCATCCATTTACCCACCTTCTTTCCAAATCCACAGAACAAAGGAGAAAGACTCCTGCATTCCTTGGACATTCACAGGCAGCTACGTTACTACTTGGATAAAACTAAGGTTTTCAGAAAATCTGACCAGCTTTTTGTATCCTATGCTACAGCATCACAAGGAAAGGCCATCTCAAAACAGACCATTTCCAAATGGATAGGACATTGCATATGTTTTTGCTACACCCACCATGGAATACCAGTTCCTGCTACCATAAGGCCCCACTCTACCAGGGCAGCAGCTACATCTACAGCCTTCCTCAGGGGAGTGCCAACCAAGGATATTCTGGAAGCTGCAACTTGGATTTCAGTACACACCTTCACCAAACATTACCACTTACCACTTTACTCTAAGATTAGAGCTGGCTTAGCCACTGCAGTTTTGCAGGGCCTTCTAGCCTCCTCTAACCCTGTTTGACTCCACCTCCCATCCTTAGCTTTGGGATTCTACCCACGTGTGATGACTGCAGCAGGGTAACACGATTAACATAGCACAGTTTTGTACCTACCATAAATGTAGATGTTCAAGTGTATACCCTGCTGCAGTCCAGGTTACCCTCCCTCCATCCCCTCTGAACTAGCTGAACTTATCTCTACCACTCTATTCTATACTACCTCTGTGGTGTATTTGCTTGTGCCTAAGGGTTTTGTTTTATTTTCCCATATAGCTATATGTATGTGTATATATATATATATATATATATATATATATATATATATATAGTTTTTGCCTACCTATTAGGGGCACCTGACATCTGGGGCAAGAAAAACTGAAGAAAATGGCGTCGGATGCCTCTGATATACCCCTGGTGCGCTGTCGTCAGGGAAGAAGCGACAGCAATCGACGCTGGACCAAGACTTTGGAATTTGGGCTGACTGCCGGACCGCCTGACAGCAGGATAACTCAAGTGTGATGACTGCAGCAGGGTATACACTCGAACATCTACATTTATGGTAGGTACAAAACTGTACTTTTTTCCTTATGCGCAGGAGTATTTGTGCAACAGAAATGCAGGCCTAGATGCTTGCATTGTTATTTGACATTATATCTAGTAAACTGCTCGACAACCAGATGCACAGTGATTTTTTTTCTTAGATAGGAATAAACAGCACAAACTGTATTAAAGATGCCAACTATGTATGTGCCACTGATCCAATCATTGTCATTTAATGTGATGTGTTTAAGTGCTCTTGGGTTAAAGCCTTTGTTGCAACTTACATGACGTTTTATATGGCAAATAGAAAAATATTTATTACTTGTTACTGCTATGTATAACTTAGATCTGATGAAGCTCTTAACAAGGGCGAAAGTGCTCAGCTCTTCTTTTGACTTCGTAAACCGTAGTTTAAACTAGCAGTACTAGTTTGAATCCTGTTTTCTTATTTTCAATAAGAATGCAAAGTGATCTTGAATCTTGCATGAGAAGTCGAGTGTTTTATTTTAGTAATTCATATGCTAATAATAAAAGTAATTTGCTCCTGTTCAACTGGTATTCCTGTTTTGTTGCTTTGCCCTTCCTAAAGAAAAGTATACACTACCCTTAATGCTGGAAAACTGTTTTTCTTCAGCACTAGGTTTACTGTTTGTGTGTGTGTGTGTGTGTGTGTGTGTGTGTGTGTGTGTGTGTGTGTGTGTGTGTGTGTGTGTGTGTGTGTGTGTGTGTGTGTGTGTGTGTGTGTATATATATATATATATAGAGAGAGAGAGAGAGAGTATATATTGTGTGTATTTATTTATATATATAGTCGAAACTGCACTTGCGCGAAAGTGCAGAATGCATAATGCAGAAATACCAAATGTGGAAATGTCGAATCTGCGGTTGTGGAGGTGCGTACGTGACATGGGATTCCCTGTGTTCATTATGTGCGGTCTGGTATGTGGCTGTAGCTGGAGATTCAGGTAAGTGATGTTTTACTTGGGGTTTTGGGTAGGGATTTTTGTTTGTGTGAGTGTGTTTGGAGTTTTGAGGTGTGGGTTAGGGTAGGTAGGTAAGATTGTGAGTGTGTAAGTGTTGAGAGTGGTGGTATTTGTATGTATGTGATGTGTGTTTGTGCAAAGGGAGTGTAGAATGTGTAGTGGTGGTTTTTGTGTGTTTGTGTTTTTAGTGCAACCTCAAAGTTAGTATATATAAGTAGCAGGGGTGCAGGGGGGCTTACACCCCTGCTTATATGTATAGTGTTGTGTTGGTTTGTAGTGTAGGGAGGAAGGTGTAAATGTGCTTGTTTGTGTGTGGAGTGTGTATGTGGGCAGTCGAGATTTTGACATTTGCGCTTTTGGTGGTTCGGATTTTTAAGTTTTCGGCTTTACAGTTTCGAGATACCGAATTAAGGTTGATAATAGGAATATTAATTTTTTTGGATGTTACAATTTATAAACAAGGACATTAGTTAGCATCTAAAATATTTAAAACGGAGGTTCAAATTAACAGCTATTTGCATTATAGCAGTATGCACCCTAAGAAAACTAAAATCAATATAGTCAAAGGACAATTAGTGAGGATCAGCAATTTGACTAAAAAATGAAGTATTCTTTCAAGAGGAAGTGGGTAAGTTCTGTAATAAAACGCTGTCAAGAGATTATCCTGTGGAAGAAATTATGGTATGTAAATCACAGGTGTTAGAACAGAGAGGAAAACATGGTAGTACAAAGAATAGTGTTAATAGAAACAACAGAACGGTTCTGCTAGTTATGAACAGTGTAGATGCCCAAACTGTTAGAAATGTAGTAACCAGAAATTGGGAGCTATTTGATGCGTATCCAGACACAGCTGAAAGGATTGGAGCTAGACCTATATTTACACAAAAAAGAGCTAAGTTACAAAAAATTTTTCAAGGAAAATTAAATAAACCTAGACACCCCCCAAGGAGGAAAGGGATGGTTAGATGTTATAATTGTAACATGTGTCAATTTTTATATACAGAATCAGAGGAATTAACAGTAGGAAGTAATAAAGTAAGTATAAAAGGTTTATTTACTTGTAAGTCAAAAAATGTGACTTACTTAGCATTTTGTGTAACATGTAAGTCATACTATTTAGGTAGGACCACAAGAGAGCTCAATAGAAGAATCTATGAGCACAAATATGCAATACAAACAGGCAATGAAAGAAATGTCTTGAGTAAACATTACAAATGTGGTTCCTGCAAGTTTGATTTTAAATTTATAGTGTTAGAATCATTGAAAATACTCAGAATTTATTTAATATAGAAGAGGAGTTAGGGTGGCCAGAATATTGTTGGCAAACAAGGTTAAATGCTTGTTTTCTACCTGGTCTTAATAACAGAGAAGATTTTGTGATGCATCTATAGAGAGAAGGTTTAAAACATTAAGTTTTTAAATGTCAGGAAATGTTTTAGTTGCCCATGACATCATGTGACTTTGTTTCTCATCATGTGACAGTAATCATGTGTTTTTAAGGACTTGTATATAAGGAAGTTGCGTGTTTTTTTAAAATTCAGTCTGAAAAAGTCTCCAGTTGCTGAAGCAGACGAAAGTGCCAACTGAAGGGTGTTACATTAAATTGTGTGTTTTTTCTCCAGCTTTAGTGACTTTTTGGTCTCTGTTTCTGAGGATTTAGTCCTTTTCTTGTGCTTTTTGGGATTGGTAGTATAAGCTAACTAAAAGGTGGTGCAGCGGTAGCATTGTCGCCTCACAGCAAGAGGTTTTCCGTTCAATTCTCGGCTGGGGTGCCTTCTGTGTGGAGTCTGTATGTCCTCCCCGCGGTCGAGTGGCGTTCGAAAGATGTGCGTAAATGGGCATGTCTTCGTTGAAGGTTGGACGTCGAGCTGACACCTCGGCACCGCAGAAATCTATTGCCAATCATTAGTGGACCGGAGTTCCTCTGTGGTGACCCCTAACCGGGAAAAGCCGAAAGAAAAGCAACAAGTATAAACTAACTAAAACTTATTTTCTGTGGAAAAATTGTGTACATTATTCCTTTGTGGGGCTGACTTAATGTTGTAAAGTGCTTTTCACTGTATTGTTTTATCTGAAACAAGGTAATTTATGTAGACTGTTAGTTTTACCGGGAATTGCAGCTTGTCTACCCTAGAAACGAGAGAACGTTTTCAACTTGACCATGGAACAGACTAGCAGTGCCATGGTCATTCCTTCTTCCAGCCACAAAAAGAAAAAGTTAAGCAAACCGCTTTTGCAGTGGCAGCAGGATAGCAATTTGCCTCTGCCATCAGTGGATGACTTTGCTGTAACCATCTGTTGTACCTCAGACCACTCATCTTTAACCCTGGATCCCTGTGGTGTAGCATCTACAGCCACTATGGACCAGGGGTTAGCGACGTCCTGTGTGGTTGTTGAGTCCATTCAGTGGGCAAGGAAGAGCAATGTTTGTTGGTCCCTGTTGTGCCACAATGCTGTATCCATCCCTAGGGAAGCAGCTGCTGTCATTAGTAACACAGTTGGCCCCATAACCAAGCATGTATCCACTCCTCAAATTTCTTTGGATAGGAATAGTTTACTGGGTCTAGCTCAGGGTTTAATCCAGGCTGTTGCTCCTTCTTGTAAACTAGTTTCTGGTAATAGAAGAGATTCCTCTTTTCCTGAAGAGATTCAAGATTCTGAATCTGAATAGGAAGATACAGGGACAGATGCAATTTTTTCTCTCTCAGATTTCTGATTCAGAGAGAGAAGAATTCAGTGTCTGATTCTCCCTGTGGGGGGTCTCTCTGAGAAAGTTGGTAGAACCATGCCAGTGTTTTCAGTGGGAGAACACTGAGGTTGCTCAGTCCCTCAGAAAATAGTAATAGTTGTTACAAAAGGATTTTCCAGAACACATACCCATTCCTCCTTTTCTGTCGGCTTTAGAGGATGTGTGTTACTGCCACAGTTTTCCTGATAGTCAGACAGCTGCCCTAAAAAGGCAGATATAAAAAAAGTGCCACAGTCTTTTACATTTTATACACTATTCCCAAACCTGACCCAGCATCTATAGGTTTAGTTGATCCCACTGCTGCCAAGCACTTAGCTAATTACAATCCTACTCTTTCTCTTAAGTATAGGACAGTTATCGATAGGTATGGGAAAAAGTGTATACTTGTGCAACTTTGATTTTCAGAATGTTGAATTGTCAAGCTTATATGTTAGAGTTTGTTCTTACAAATTGTGAAAGTATGAGGAATATTTTATCTGTAGTTTCTTCTTGTGAGGAAAATCTGCTTTCAATAACGTAGATCATTCTTTTGCACAGGTCACTGTTCATTCTTTTCAGTGTGTATGTATGACCCTGTTGATACTTCTTCCATGGCTATGGCTACTGGTACTTGTTTAAGGAGGTCTGCATGGCTGCATTCTTAGTACCTCCTAGGTGATGTTAAAAATGAGATTTTAAATTCTGCATTGAGTGGATATTAATGCTTGGCCTGTCTGCTGCAGAGGTGATCAGAAGCGTGATAAAGGGGTAAGCTGATCCAGGGAATGCCCTCATTTTCCATATTGTGGAAGGGATTTTCTATCTCCTCATCCAGATTTGGCAAAAACAGATCAAACAGTCTCAGCACATTCAGATAAACAAACATTTAAGAAGAAATGACAAGGAGGCTCTAAAGTGAAGTCTCGAACCTCCCAAAACCAAAGAATCTCCAATTTTTTCTTTGGTTAACAGATTGATTTTCATAATCCATTTTCTGAAACAGTCATCAAGATTACAGATGACAGTGGGAGAAAGTCCCTCCTTTCCTGGGGGTCATTCCTCTTCCCCCAGTTCAGACTCTCTCGTTTCCACCTGTTATTCTTCACATCACTATTCATCCAAACTTCAGATGTTTCTTAATGTTTTGTGTTTCTGGATGACATTATCAGTTTTCTTCCTTATCCTTTGGGCAATCCACTGCACCAGAAATGATCACAAAGTGTCTTGCTACAGGGTATCTACTTTTTTCTATGTTTAGACAACTTGCTTATCTTTTCAGAGTCTTTTTCAAAGTTTTAGGAATCTCTCTCTCTCTCAGTTGAGAGATCTCTTACACAATTTGTGATTCCAAGAGAACATACAGGTGGCACCCATGTCCCACATGGACAGGGGTAGCAGGTATTGATCACAGACTTGCTGTGTTCATAAATTTGTTCTGAGAACTACCCAAAATGACCAAATGGGCATAATTGGGATTAACATGGATAGGCTTGTAAAAGGCTCTAAGGCTACCAGCCCGAGTAACCTCCTATGAACCTATGAACCTATGAAGTCTTTCTTGACTTCCTCACACAGGATTGTGTTCCTGGGATGTCAACTAGATACCTCAGTTCAAAGAGCTTTTCTTCCACAGGAAGAAAACAGATCTTTATTTAGATTTATTTCTAAGGTTTTTCACTCAGACTTTGGTTATTGTGAGGGAATACCTCAGGATTTTGGATCTCATGGCATCTATAATTCTCATGATACCCCTGGAAAGACTCCACATGAGAAAGATACAGTGGTATCTGAAATGTCTTTGGTCTCAGCATCACCACCCTTTATCTTTAAAATTCCAAAGCTGGAGTTATCTTTTAGTGGAGACAGTAGATCTCCTTTAATCCAGGTCTCCCCTTCTACTGCCATACTCCAAAGCAGTCGGTCACCACAGACACTTTGGACATTAATTGGGAACAGTTTCAGATGGATAAAAGTGCAGGGGGTGTGAGACACCAAGGGCATGTGCAAGCACATAGATATCTAAAGATGTCTGTCCTATCAAGGCACTCCACTGTGTGAACCATCTGCAGTCCCTGTGACCTCTTCAAGTAATTTCAGACAAAATCAGTCATGTGGTACATCAAAAAGCAAGGGGGAACCAGGTCATACCCCTTTTGCAGACTAGCCATGTTAGCTTAGTTTGTAGTTTCACAGCACAATCTCACTCTACAGGCATCCTACATTCCGTTAGTGCACAATTGTGTGGCAGACAAGGCAAGCAGGACAAGGGCAGACCTGCACAAATGGAAACTAGATCAGGGAGCCTTCCAAGATTTGATGAGTCTGTGGGAAGATCCTCAAGTAGGCCTTTTTGCCTCCTCTTTGAACAATCAACTGTTAAGATTCTGTTCCAGGACTCTATGCAGGAAGGCCTGAAAGACAGATGCCATTTCTTTTCTTTGGACAGGAATGTTCCTGTATGCTTTTTCAACAGTATCCAGGGTACTTATGAAGATAAAACAGGAATCCCCCAAGGTCATAGTGGCCCAGGCAACTGTGGTAATTCCTTCTTTCAGAAATGGCTAGGGGCAATTACCGCAAGCTTCCTGTTAACGGGATCTACTCACACAACAACAGGGGTGTTTGATACACCCTGACATCAGTCATCTTCAGTTGACTGCCTGAATGATAGGGTCTTACTTCCTTTTTAGGCAGCTGTTTACTGAGGACTTGCAGAAGGAAGTAACGGAGGCAGGAAAGCTGTTTACTAGAGAATCATATATTAGCCAATAGAAGAGTTTTTTTAGTTGCTGCCAATAACATAACCAGCACCTGTTCAGGGCTAGTTGTTTTCTGGTTTTACAATATTTTTGCGAGTTACTATCCCCTGGCCTTTCTTTTTCTTCTATCAGGGTTAATTTATTGGCCATTTCAGCATGTCTGCCCATGGATCCGCCTTTTTCAAGGCAGTCTCCTGTCAAAATGTTCTTGAAAGGAGTTTTGCATAAGAGGCTTCCAAGTAAACCGGTGGCTCCTCAGTGGGATCTTATTTTTGTGTTAGAAAAGCTGCTGCTACTACGTCCATCTTAATCAGGTTCTTTAGATGGAAAACATTTTACTGATTGCTCTTACCTCTGTAGGAAGGGTATCTGAGTTGCAAGTGCTTATGGCAACTCAGTCATATCTTGATTTCCATGAAGACTGGGTTTCTTTGAGAACTAATCCTTCTTTTATGCTTAAAATGGTGTCCAAGTTTACTTTGAACCAAGCTATCTCCAGTTTTCTTTGCTGAACCCAAAAATGAGGGAGAAAGGTTACTCCATATCTTCAAAGTCCACTGACAACTTGGGAGCTATCTTGAGAGAACTAAATCTTTCAGATCTTCTAATCGATTGTATATTTCCAAATGATTGTTTAAGGCTATTAGCTTTTTTTTTTGCTTACATAAAATGAATAATAGTCACATTCCTAGAAGAATAGGCTATTACCTTTTGTTATACTCACCATAACAAAAATATTCCAGGCAGGGTCAAGGCTTACTCTTCCAGGGCTTTGGCTTCACCTTTGGCTTTTTGGAAAGGGTTACATTTTAGAAATATTCTAGAAGCTGCTCTTTGGTCCTGTGTACATACATTTACAATGAACTATAAGCTTGGCTCCTTTTCTAGGTCCAGGTCAAGGTTTGCTAAGACCATTCTTCAGGGGTTCCAGGACTCTTCTCCTTCCACCTCCCAAATGTCGTTAGTTGTGATAATCTGCCCATATAGCTAAGGCTACTGCAGTAGTGATCAATATTATGAACATAGTACAGTTGTGTAAGTAAAACTTATCATAACAGCAGATGTTCAAATGATCAGTGCTGCAGTAACCTGTCCCTTCCTCCCTCCCCCTTGTTTTAGGTGTGTTTTTAATACCAGGGCATGAACCTTTATTTTTTGTTGTTCCTAGCACAGTCCTTTCAGAGCTCAGCCTCTCTCAGCTTGAGCTGCTTGACAGTTTGGGCACATGAAAGGTACCCTGAAGCTTTGGAAGCTGGCTGGCTGTTTATACCCTTGGCAGAATATAACCTGTATAGCTCAGGCTAGAGCAGCAGTGATCATTCGAATATACCTTAAAGATCCCTTCCCCAAACCAGACCTTGACCATGGATGGGTCAGACCTAGCCTGGGGGGACCCTTCCAGTGGCCTGCAGTCACAAGGAAAATATGAACTAAGCTTATAATATATCACATAAATCTAAAGGAAATTATGGCTGTTCTCAAGGGCATTCTAGCTTTCAAAGACCTATGCAAACCAGGGACCTTACTGATAGACAGACAACACTACAATGATGTGGTACATAAACAGTGAGGTACTTGTTCCTATCCTCTGTGTCACCTAACAACACCTCTGTGGGACACCATTCAGACTTTGGGGCTACACCCCTTGGCCCACTACTTGTTAGAGAAAACAGATTATTAGCAGGTCACCTCAGGAGGTCAGAAGTGAACACCCATGACTGGAACTTAAAGAAGGATGTATTCAGACTCATCAGCCTAGCTTGGGGGTTGCCAGAACCAGATCCTTTTGCTTCAAGCCAAAACAATCAGATGGAAAAATGTTGTTCAATGGCCAAACATCCCAGGGACTTGAGGACTGATGCCTTCTTCTTCCCATGGACAGTTCTATTTCTTAATGCTTTTCCTCCCATTCCTCTCATCCCTGAGTGTCCCTGAAAATCAGAGAGAAAGGACCAGAGGTAATACTAATAGAGCGATTTTGGCCAAGGCAGCATTAGTTCCCTGCTCTCAACAGTGTGAAAAGGGGAAAACCATGGTTGCTTCCTTAAAAGGTGGACCTTTTGACTCAGAACAGGGGATCCATTATATACCCTAATCTCAGCACCATAAGGTAGACAGCTTGGCTAATATACTGGCTGTTACTTAAGGCCTTTCTTTGGACAAGGACATGTTGGCTATCTTACAGAAGGCTAGAAAAACAACCACTAGAAATTTTTTGTCAAAATAGAAAGGGTTTTCTATGTGGTGTAAACAACAGAACCATCATTTTGAGGTCAGCAGAGAACAAACTTGGCCAGTTATTCAAGTCTGGTTTGGCCTGCTATTCCATTAAGATTCATTATTTAGCCACCTCTGAATGTCTGCCAATGCAGCCTCTGCTTTTCTCTCAATCTCTTACGAAAACAGTTCTTTTAAGTTTTTGTCTAACTTAAGCCACCCAAGAGAGCGCCTTTGCTCCATTGTGACCACATTTTTGCACTAGAAAAACCCACCTTGCCACCCTCTGATCCCACAACAAAAGCTGACATATAATGCCTTTCATGGAAAATGGCATTTCTTGTGGCTGAAAGAGTCTCAAAACTGCAAGTCCTCCTCCTCACTAAGCCCTATCTTATTTTTCACCTGTAGAGAGTTACTGTCAGGACTAATCCCTTTTTCATGCCCAAGGTGGTTTTGAACTTTCCTTAAACTAGTCCATACTCCTCCTTGCCTTCTTCCCTCACCATCAGAGTCCAGGAGAATATATCTTACACTTGCCAAATATTCACAAACAACTCACATTTTATTTTGACAGGACAAAGTCATTCTGAAAGGCCAACCAACTCTTTGTAGCCTTTGCAAACAACAAACTGTGAAATCCTATCATCAAACAGACCAATTCAAAAATATTTTTTTAGCTGTATTCCTCCTCCCCAAGCCCTGCATTTATTTAGCCAAAGTAAATAACTGAACAACAAATTGTGCAGTCCTCGTGAATGGTGTATGGCTGTTAATACCCTGGGGGCTTACAATGTTTGCAGTTCTAAAAATGTATATACACAAATTCTTAACTTTTATGCAGCCAGGGTTTTTATAGTACAGCTTCCTGAAAGAATAACTTTAGTTACTGCATGTGCATGGCATAGTTTAACCAAGGTTTAAATTTAACGTACCTTGTGCTTCTTCCAAGACAAAGTCCTTAGGGAGTTCACTAGAGAGAGAATACAAATGGGTAACTTAACTAAATCCTTGAGGCCAAATCATGTGATGTGAAGTTGTTCAATCTCGCCATTCATTCATTAGTGATGGGTTCGGAGCCAATCCATCAGCTCCGGTATGGCCGTATGCAAAGCTCGAGGTCTTCCAGTAGCTCAAGGCCAAGCCCCTATCCCATGATGCACTGTGAATTACCTCAGATCTAGTTTGCTGCAGCATCTGATCGGAGGTTCCAGTGCAAGCTCGGGCCAGTACTTTTTTCTAAAACATATTTCTTGGAAGTTATTTCTTAAAAATTGTTACTAAATTTTTCTAAATAGTTGTTAGTACAGGTTGTTAGCCTTGTATAGCTTCTTAAAAGCTCCCCTTTCCCGTGTGCGGTTATTTGGAGTAGAGAAATCAGCCTCATGTGTTTTTGGCCTAGTTCCTTCTGCTGTTTTCAGATTTATCTGCAGACATATTTTATATATATATATATATATATATATATATATATATATATATATACACATATATATATTTAGCCTAGTGTTGGCCTTTTGTATTTGGGCCCTAGATTAGTAGTATCTCTTATTCCTGTCAGGCTCATTTTTTTCCTGTGTGCTGTTTACAGCCTAGTACTGTCTTATATTTGGTGTGTCATTTTTCTTAGGCTCCTCTGTGAGGTGTGCTATTAGAGCCTAACTTTTGTGTTGAATAGCGTTCTACATTGTGTGCATTTTTTCTTAGGCTTCTTGCATGTGTTGTGTGATAAAGCCTGGGGTAAATTTGATTATTGTATCTGTGTTTTCCTCATAGCATAATGGCGGATGACAAGGATAAACACCCAAAGTCTGGGTTTAAAAAGTGTCCAGACTGTGGTCAGAAAACGTCTGTTACTGATGGACATGTAACTTGTGTTTACTGCTAAGGAGCTGTCCATTTACAGGAGTATTGCAGCATTTGTCATTCTTTTTCCTCAAGAGTGTTACTAGAGAGGAAAAGGAAATTGGTAGACAGAGGCTTGTTAAAGCATCCATTTCATGAAGTGTTGAGTGACCAGGATGTGGCCAGTAAGTCTTCCAAGTCCTCTAGATCTTCAGGGGACTGTAAGGACTCCAAACAGTCAAAAAAATCTAAAAAGTTGGAGGATTCTATGACATCGGCTCCACAGACCTCGGAGCTGTCTGTCTTTTCTTTTCGGAGCCGGCCCACAGCCTTGGAGCTGGTATCTGAAAGGCCTCTATCTCCACTACTTCAGTCGGCACCATCGGTGAATTCTTCAAGGTTCTTTTTGGTTCCAAAAAAACAGGGGACTGGAGACCCATTTTATACCTCAGCAGACTTAACCAATTTGTGAAAAAAGAGAAGTTCCGGATGGCCACGCTACAGTCTATACTTTCCTTTTTAGGGAAAGACAATTGGATGTGCTCAATAGATCTCAAGGATGTGTACTACCACATAAAAATGGCCAGACCATCCAGAGATCACCTGTGTTTCTGGCTGGGAGCCAATCATTATCAATTTTGAGCCCTGCCCTTTGGTCTCACTACAGCCCCAGAATGTTCACCAAACACATGGCAGTGGTTACGGCTCACATGAGGCGTCTAGGATTCCAGGTGTTTCCATACCTAGACGATTGGCTCCTTACCGCCACCACCAGGCATCAACTGATTCAGGCAAGGGAATATACTCTGCAATCACTTAGGCATTACAATCAACTCAGAAAAGTCTGCCTTGTCGCCATCGCAGCATATCATTTTTATCGGGGCAGAGTTAGACATTTCAACCACCACTCTAAGACTACCAATCAAGAGAGTCTTTCTTCTTCATCAGCATGTCAGCACATTGGTATCGAAAGACAGAGCACCAGCCTCAGAAGTTCTAAAAGTATTGGATTTGATGGCTGTAGCGATCCCGGCCATACCATTAGCAAGGATGCATATGCGGATTCTTCAATGGGTGTTGTTCACTCAATGGTCTTATCAGGAACTTCCAATGGATCATACAGTTCTAATTACGAGCTCTTGCAAGAAAGATCTCCAGTGGTGGTTGACGTCTCTTCACGTAACTATAGGAGGCCCCTTTGTACTACCCCTCCAGTAGCCACTGTGACCACGGACACTTCCCTGATAGGGTGGGGGGGCATTTTCAGGGAAAGACTGCCCAAGGCACATGGACGGATCAAGAGTCTCATTTGCATATCAATGTTCTGGAGATGAGAGCAGTACTTTTGGCATTGCAGTACTTCCAGGACTCTCTTCCCCTAGGAACGATTGCAATTCAGATAGACAATATGTCAGTAGTCTGGTACTTGAACAAGAAGGGGGGAACCAAGTCTTACCCCTTTGCTGAGAAGCCCTCCGAGTTTGGCAGTGGGCTGTGTCCTCCCAGCACTTTCTGTTGGCAACGCACATCCTGGGGAGATCCAACATGATAGCAGACAAACTGAGCAGGGGAATCTTGTTGCCGCACAAGTGGTCCCTCAAGAAAGAGATTGCGGACAGGATTTTCCACAAATGGGGCCAGCCTTGCTGCAACCTTTTTGCCAGCCACATCAACATGAAATGCAGAAGCTACTTTTCCCTGATTCCTCCTCTGGGAGAAGCCCCGAGAGACGAACTCATACATGATTGGCCCCTGGGTCTGCTCTCTATGCATTTCCACCCATCCCATTGATACCCAGACTTCTACAGAAAGCAAAATCCCTGGGAAGGCCCCTCATTGGCCTCGGCAGATTTGGTTCCCATTCCTTCATCATCTTTTGGAGAATCCCTGGATTCTGGACCCAGTTCCGGACCTTCTGACACATCCGTCGGGGGACCTCCATCCTTCTTTGCAGTCACTGAAGCTGACAGCTTTGCTGCTCCAGTTCCCCTCATAGCCAGGCTTCATAACTTTTCCAATGAGACAAAACAGATCCTTTTGTCTTCTCATAAGCCGTCCACTAGAAGATTATATCTTAGTAAGTAGAGAAGATTTTCCATATGGGCTTCTAAGCAGAACATTGATCCTTACCAAGCCCCCTTGACATTCATACTAGAATTCTTGACTATGATTTTTAATAAAGGAGCGACAGCTGCAACAGTTCAGGTTCAGTCGGCTGCTATATCTAACTTTCATCTCAGAATTGATGGGCTAAGCATAATGTCCCACAAGTTGTCCAAGGCCTTTCTCAAGGGAACATTTCATATGAGACCTCCAGTGAAAACTGCTTATTTTCATTGGAATCTACATTTTATGCTGTCTAGTATAATCCCCCCCCCCCCGTATGAACCAGCATCATCTTGTGATCTCAAATTCTTATCACGGAAAACCATGTTTCTGGTAGCTATTACTTCCTCCCACAGAGTGTCAGAACTTCAAGCCTTATCTATCAGCCCACCTTATTTGATTTTTCATGCTGATAGAGTATCTCTTGGGACAAACCCCTCTTTTTTGCCCAAAGTTTGTTCTGACTCCAATATCAACCAAGTCATCGAGTTACCAGTTTTCTTCCCTAATCATTCCAATAAATTGGAGTATATGCTGAATAAACTTGATGTTCACAGACAGCTCAGATTTTATTTGGATAGAACAAAAGATATCAGGAAATCAGACCAGCTCTTTGTTTCAGTCTCTGAAGCCAGAAAAGGTAGACCAGTGGCTAAAACAACTCTTTCTAAATGGTTATCTGATTGTATCACCTTTGTCTGTTCAGCTGCTAATATGCCTTTACAACACAAGATTAAAGCTCACTCAGCCAGAGCGGTTTCTACATCTTCTGCGTTCCAAGCCAAATTGCCCTTTGATAACATTTGTGCAGGAGCCACTTGGTCTAAACCCCATACCTTTATCACTCATTACAAAGTTGATAAGGCCTCCAGGGACAGGGCTTCCTTTGGGTCTATGGTTGCCACCCGAGATTGATGGTGTTATGTATGCTACCCATCAGTAAAGAATGAATGGTAAGATTGAACAACTTCACATTAAGAAGTTATGTACTCACCATAGCGTTCCATGTGAGTTGTTCGTCTCGCTTTCATTCTTACGTCCCTACCTCCTTCCCCCTCCTGGCTGATAGTTGAGCTAGAGGTTGGTCTCATCCTGGTTTCTCAATTCTTCGTCCTCTCCATAGGAGGATAGCTCAGTTATATGGTTATAGTACACGCAGCAAACAAGATCTGAAGTAATTCACAGTGCATTATGGGATTGGGGCTTGGCCTCAAACTACTGGAAGACCTCGAGCTTTGCATACGGTTGTACCGGAGCCGATGGATCAGCTCCGAACCCATCAGTAAAGAGTGAAGGCGAGATGAACAACTCACATGGAAGATTGTGGTGAGTACATAACTTCTTATTTCCTTTTATCTGTTCAAAAGTACAAAATCTCATTTATTCTGCTTAATTAGTGCTAATTTCCTGCAATTTCCTCAGGACTAATACATTCCCACACCCTTTACTTCCTTCATCTTCTGCATGACCTCCTCCACAGTCAGGGGTTCTGATTTTTAATACTTTCTTGTAATTATTTTTTTATTTATTTTTTGCATTTAATACTAGTAATGTCGATAATGCTTTTATGTAACTTTGGTACGTACCTCTAAACCAGCTTCACATCATTTTTTAGTGAATGTTAGATGTTGTCTTGCTGTTATGTTAATCTGGTTCTAGAGTTATTCTTTGAATACGTGGAGATTTTGTCATTCCCTAAAGGTAAGTTCCTAATCTCCCCTTTCCTAAGCTTCACATCTCCAGCAATTGTCCCCCACCTGTACAAACATACAACTATGTAGAATTATTTGCAAAGGTATTTCCAAGCAAAAATATGGAATTTCCTGGACTTTCTTGCATACCTGGGGCTTGTGCATATCTGAGACCAGTCTTCTAGTGAAATATGTACATTCAATTTTACACTCCATTTGCCTCTAGTAGTTTGCATTTGATCATTCCTAAGTTCTAATCTTGCTCTGTATGCTCTAGTTATTAGTTTTATCCTAAATGCATCATTTGATCTCACTTCCATGAGATAACTTGCAGGTGCTGGGAAAAAATTCCCTTCCCTGTTCACCCTAAGCATACCCTTTATGCCCAGCAAAAGTTCCTCGTATAACTATCCCTTTCTCTGAGTGAAAATTGAATTTTCACTTCCTCTCAACTGAATATCTTGTTCCTACTAATAAGTTTTTCCTGAATGTAGTTTTCGATTTTCTTCCCTCCAGAAGGTAGTCGCATTTTGTAATTTGCTTGATTTTCCCCTATCCTGTTTTCTCCTGTTGGAAGTATCCGTTCCTTCAATTTAAGTTTTTTGTGTGCCAGTAGTTGGATAACATTTGTCAGTAAAATTGTTGTAGAAACGTTAAAGTGATACCCCAACCCCATGTGCAAGAATGGGAAAAGGGGCTGTGGATAGATAGATGGATTGTTGTACAATCATGTCATGTGTCACAGTTGTACATCTATCCCAAAGACCTTTATCCAGATTCATATTTCCGTCTTGTTTATATAATAACATGGCATCTGATGTTGTCAATTTTCATTTACTCCTCAACTGATGGGTTCAGATCCGATACTCTGATCTAACTCTGCCATTACACTAGCTCATGGCCTCCAACAAACTGTTGAGCTCCTTCCCTACCTATAATGTACTATCTCTAACATCCCTCAAATCTTGTTTGGTGCTTTCGCTTCTAGATGTGGTCCCCTACAGCTCTCGAGCTACAGTAGTTTTTAAAGAAAAGTGAATTTCTAAAAATGTTGTTCTTTAAATGTTAATTTTTTGATAAGTTTTTTTGTTTAAAACTTTATTCCATTTCCTTAAGTGTCCTGTCACCTTTATGCATTTTTATACACTTGATAGTGTAATCTTTGCTATCATTATTGGTAGGCCTTCTCTACCCTATTTCTATACACCTAATAGTGTAACCTTTGCTGCCATGGATGGCAGGTATTTCCTATCCTCTTTCTCTTTTTCTCTACTTTCATAATTAGTAGTTAATCTTTCTTATTCTTTTTGCAAAAAAAAAAAAAAATCTGTTGGCTAAATCTTGCTGTTTTTTTTTTCCTTCCAGTTATTTTTGATTACAGGTAGTTTTCTCTAAACCATGTCTGAGAAAGGGTTTAAAAAATGTGAGAGAAGTGGGCATAAGATGCCTTTTTTAGATGCCCGCACTTTGTGCTTTTTGTGTAGGGTTTGAATATCTTGACCAAGATTGTGACATTTGTCGTGGGTTCAACCCCAGAGCTTTGTCTGAAAGAAGGAATACGTTAATTTTAAAGGGTTTGTTGCCAACTCCTTTTTCTGAAGGCATCTCCTGGAGTTCAGTCTCCCAAGGTTAAAACTAAAGACTCTTCAAAATGGTCTAGCTCTTTGGATTCCCCTGCATCTACTTCCTTGGAGCCGAAGAAAAAGAAGGAAGAATTGGATCCAAGGTCACTTGGGATCCGACAAGATATGTTTCAACACCTACAGCCTCTGACCGAAAAAACATACTCCAGGTCCGACATTCTCAGATCCTAAGACATTTCCAAGGGCTATTTATTTTTGCCAAGCTTGGATCTGGTCCCTTCTAGGGTGCCCTCTTCATTTTTTGAGAGGCAGTCAAATTCATCATCAGTGGTATCCTCTCATTCCTACAGGAGTCTCACTGAAGCAGATGTTGAAAGAATGATGAGAAAATTTTTCATGGAGCAGATTCAGAAAGGAGTTCTCACGTTTCCTACCCCTTTGTGTCAAAAATATCATCCATCTACCACTCCACCGATAACAGCTCCTTTTCTGACTCAACCTGTGGCTTTAGAGTCCTCGGATCCAAGCGTTCTGGGTCCATCTGGGTCCTATCTGAAGAGAGTATTATCTTCTGAGCTGACCATTACTCTGAGTGTATTGGCTGTAACATCTTCGGATCTGGATGACTGTCACAGTCAAAACTTCCTGGTTGGATCCAAGGGGGTTAGGATCGACTCTGATGTTTTTGGAGCCATCTGTTCTTCTTGGAGCTTTGGGACTGGATAGCTGGGCTCTAACGTCTGCCTTGGGTGAATTGCTCTCAGAGCGGAGGGAGGTGACAAGCCAGCAACTCACTTTCTTGCCTCCGTTGACTTCTTCTTTCCTGAGTGGTCTATGTTTGAGGCTGTAAAGTGGGTTTTCTCTGCTCTGGCAGGTCAGACAGGTCCTTCCCCTTTGGATCCACCCTCAACCTCCCAGATGACTTTGCACGGTGATCCTCAGCATTCTACACCATGGGGACAGGTCTGCCCAAAGCCCTTACTCCTGAGCAGTCAGTATTTCTTGAAGATTTCAGGACTTTTCTGTCTACCTCCTAGGTTACTCCACCCACAGATAAACTCATTGATTTCATTTCTAGGTGGGTGTGGAAGGAACCTGATATGATTGAGCCAATCCCCAAGAGACAAGACAGCATTCTGGCTCCACTGATAGGAAGAGAATATTGGAGTAAAGGAGTACTAGTTGATGCAATGCTTGTGGTGGCAGCTACAAAGAGGGAACTCACAGAAAACCATTCCACTGTTCATCCCCCAGTGGAGAATCTAGGGTGCTGGACAGGTTTGTGAAGTGAGTTTATACTTCAGTGACTTTTTATCTCAGAACACTGAACTACTTAGCACATTTTACGAGACTGCAAAGAGATTTGATTAAAGAAGTATCGAAATCTCTTTCTGGTACTAAGACTGCTGAGACTTAACCTTCAATAGTCTCTCTGTTGGCTACCCTTCAGGTTATATCCAGTTTGTATATGAGGCTCGTCTCACACATTGCAGAAGGCCCCTCAACGGCTGCGGGCTCAGGCATTTCATCAGGAGGCATGCCTGGATGTGCCTGGATGATTTTGTGGAACCCTTCAAGTCATCATTCATTAGTGCTCCTTTTGACAGCTCTTCCTTGTTTGGCCTCACTGTAGAAGACTCACTCTCCAGATGTGAGAAAGATGGAAAGACCCCTTCTGCAGTGGGCATGCATTTTTCAACCCCTCAAAGGACCTTTTCTAGGAATCAATGGGAAGGTCGAAAAACTTGGTTCGGGAAGTCTCGGGGTCCTTTCCAGGACACACGTGGGAGGTAATTCCCCCTGAAGCAGAGGGAGGAGCGATAATGGTAGAAGATGCCCCCATAGTAGAGGAGGCCCGCAAAACAGAGGGTCTAGAGATTCACTTTCCAACAGACCCTTTTCAGAACTCCTGAAGGGAGGCTCGATTTGCCTTCCTGTGGGGGCAGTCAAGGTTGCTTATCTCCCCACCTGGAAGCCTGACTAAACATGACAAAAGACACTTGGGTGCAGAGAATTATTTCCAGAGGTTATATTATTCCCTTTTCCCTACCACATCCTTTATCCAGGAAAATCTCCAGTGTTCCATCTAATCGGAGGGAAGTAGCAGCATTAGAAGTCCACAAACTGCTAGAAAAAAAGAGTCCTGCAAGAGGTCCCACCAGACCAAGTAGAATCCAGAACTTACTCAAGATTCTTTTTAGTGCCAAAAAAGATGGGGAGCTGGAGACCAATTTTGGATCTCAGTGTGTTGAACAAATCAGTTCAACACACCAAGTTCTGGATGGTCATGGTTCAGTCCATTCTGCCCTTTCTGAGCAAGGAGAACTGGATGTGGTCGATAGACCTTCTGGATGCATACTATCACATAAAAATGAACAGATGAGCCAGAGGGCACTTACGCTTCCGTCTGGGAGCCAGTCACTTTCATTTCACCGGACTGCCCTTTGGCCTCACCACAGCCTCCAGGGTATTCACTAAGTGTATGGCAGTGACAGCAATTCACTTGAGACTGCAAGGATTCCAGGGGTTTCCATATATATATATGACTGGCTCATTACTGCCCCAACCAGGTATCTACTGATACAAGCACGGGACCAAGTTTTGTGAACTTGTTCAGATCTCACAATAACGATCAATTACAGCAAGTGTCATTTACTATCAACCCAGACATTGGAATTCATAGGAGCAGTGTTCAGCACAGTATCTATGGTAACATTTCTTTCTCTTTTGAGAGTACAGACAGTAAGGAAACAGGTCAAGAAAATAATTTGCAGTGCCAGAATTTCAGCCCAGTTGATCCTGCAAGCCCTGGAATCAATGTCAACTGCAATAATTTTACTTCCTTTAGTAAGATACCACATGAGAATTCTGCAGTGGATGCTAGCAACACAGTCGTCCATACTCTCGCAACCCATGTCGGTGAAGATAAGAATAACTCAAGTATGTAAAAGTTATCTTTCCTGGGGATGCTGTCACAACAACTGTTATAAGGTTATCCTTTCATTCTCATAGGTTCATAGGTTAGTATTAGGCTATCGGCCCTTCGGCCTATACAAGCCTAGCCATAACAGTTCCCTGGCTATTTCTTCCCACAATATTTACTTCCCTGGACCCCTGTCTAGCAGGGCAACTGACGTGATCCCCGAGGTGAATTTCCTATCTCACATCCAATCGTCAAGGTTCCTTTTGAAGAGAGCCAAAGAGGCGCTCTGCTTGACGTGTATGGGCAGTCTATTCCAGAGTCTGGGAGTCTCTGGGTCAGGAATCCATCCCTCCAGCATGTTTTGTTCATTGTGATGACAAGGTTTAAGATCCCTGGAGCGTGTGGCTCTGAGGGATTGGGATTTTTTTAAGTGTAGCATGTCCAACAGCTTTGGGTTTGACATGGCCTTGTATGTTAAGCAGAGATCACCCCTGAGTAGTGGGTATGCGACAGAGCATAGTTGGAGGTTTTTTTTAGATGGTCAGCATAAGGCATCTGCTTTAGCCTGTGATTCTTTTAGTGAGTTATTTCTGCGGCCTTTCCAGTTGTTGCAGATGTCTTGAGAGGTACATACCAAACGGGACATTGTATTCTATAATGGGTCTAATGAGGGCTGAGTACAGTGGGACAATCTCCTCCTTTTTTTCTGGATGAAAAGCCCTTTGTAATGAGGTGTGCCACATAGAAGGATTTCCTGACTGTTGTGGTGATGTGGTTATTGAAGGTAAGACCACTGTCCACCTGTGCCCTAAGTCTCTTATCACACTTTCAGTGTTTAGTGTACTGCCACCTATGTGGTAATTCACGGGTACATGTTTTTTCCCAAATGGGATAACTATACATTTCTTGCCATTGAGCTTGAGCCCATGACTCTGGCACCAAGCATCTATTTATGTAAGGCCCTTTTGTAGAATATCCACATCATTTGGGGATTCAATAATGGTTCCCAGTTTGCAGTCATCTGCGACCTTTGTTAGCCAGAGTCCCTAGTGTTGGCATCTACTTCAGAGAAGTAGATGCCAAACAAGAGCGGTCCCATGACTGAACCCTCAGGTACTCCACTTGTCACTTGTCTGGAGATGGATTTGGAGTTGGCTACTTTTATAGTGTCGGTTCTGTCAGTAAGCCAGTTGGAAACCCATCGAGTAATGTAGAGATTAATGCCCAGCTTAGTAAGTTTATCTATGATTCTAGTGTGAGGGATCCAAGGCCATAGTGACCATGGATGCTCCCCAGATTGGTGGGGGGGGGGGTATTTTCTGGGAAGACAGTCCAAGGCACATGGTCCCCTGAAGAGGCCAACTTGAATATCACTGTTCTGGAAATGAGAGCGGTACTTTTGGCAATGCAAGCATTCAAAGACTTTCTCCCTATTGGGACAATTGCAATCCAGACAGACAATATGCCAGTAGTTTGGTACATCAACAAACAAGGGAGAACCAGATCTTACCTCCTAAGTTGAGAAGCCCTCAGAGTGTGGCAATGGGCAATATCGTCCAACCGCTTTCTAATAGCAACACATATTCCGGGGAAGTCCATTGTAGTAGCAGACAAATTGAGCAGGTCAATTTTGCTGCCTCATGAGTGTTCTCTCAACAGCAAAGTGATGGAAATGATTCAGTCAGTGGGATTGACACTGCTGTGATCTTTTTGCCTCTCCCCTAAACAAGTGCAGCAGCTTCTTTGCCCTGATACCCCCTCTGGGGGAATCTCTGAGAGATTGTCTGCTCCATGATTGTCCCCCCTCTTCTTTATGCTATCCCCTGACTCCTGTAATCCCCAAATTCCTTCAGAAATAGCAAGTTTGAAGAGCAAAGTCATCCTCATTGCACCCAACTGCCTTGATAGGTTTGTTTTCCCTTCCTTTTGCCTCATCTTCTATCGCCACCTCTAATTCTGGACCTTCTTCTCACCTGACAGGCATGGTTCAGTTCACCTGGATATCCCGAGTCACAAACTGACAGCGTAGTTTCTCCAATTTCTTTAATAGCCAGGCAACCAATGCTATGTTCCCCTGTCTGTTCTGTGTTTTTCTCTTCCCATAAACCTTCTACTAGGAAACTTTACAGGTGTAAATGGAAGAAGCTTGTTTATTGTGCAGAGTGAAATCAGACCGATCCCTTCCAGTTCATTCCGTTCTTGCATTTTTAGGCAATATTTTTAATGAGGGTGCTAGCGCATCAACTATTAAAGTTCAACTCGCAGCAATCTCTAATTTTCATGTGGGATTTCACAATTCTTCCCTGTCTTCCTGTAAACTCTGCAAAGCCTTTTTGAAAGGTACTCTTCTGCTAAGAGCCCCTTATAAAGACTCCATGCCACCATGGGATTTAAATTTGGTACTGCAAGCCTTAATACATTCTCCTTTTGAACCTGCAGCTAAATGCAACCTAAAATTTTTGACCTGGAAAACTGTCTTTTTAGTTGCAATTATATCTACTAGAAGAATTTCAGAACGTTAAGCTTTATCTTCCAAGCCCCCATACTTGATTTTTCATAAGGATAGGGTCACCTTACGTACCAGTGCTTCCCTCCTGCCTAAGGAGGTGTCAGAATCCAACATTAATAATGCCATTAACATGCCAGTATTCTTCCCAAACTTTACAAATTAAAGTATAGTATATTCTGCACTTACTGGATGTTCATAGACAATTACGTATTTGTGGGAGGGTGGCTTAATGGGTAAGGTGTTTGCCTTACAAACACAAGGTGCAGGGTTTGAGTCTCACAAGGGATAATTGGCTAGGCTTAAAATGGCTCACAAGGGCAGTTAGCATAGTACTAAACTATGAACGTTTCTACCTGCAGAATTTAGAAAGACAGATCAGTTTGTTTCCTTTGCTTGTAAAAAGTTGGGCGATTCAGTCTGAAAGGTAACTGTAGCCTGATGGTTGACAGATTCTATTTCGTTTGTCTATAACAAATTGAATCTACCTTACCAAAATCATTAAAGACTGATTCAGCCAGATCTGTGGCAACTGCTACTGTATTCCAGTCTAGAGCCACTATGAACGATATATGTGCAGCTGCAACTTGGACAAATCCTAATACCTTTATCACTCATTACAATCTAGATCTGGTGTCTAGGGGAAGGGAACCCTTGGCTCAACTGTACTCCGGAATATCCTTCCTTAGAGCCCACCCGGGGATTTAGGCAGCTGGGGACTTTGTCCAGTCAGTTGAAGAATGAATGAAAATTGACATCATCAGGTAAAGAAGTTATGTAATTACCATTATGTTCCATCTGTGTTGTCCATTTTCATTCTTCCTCAACTCTCTTCCCTCCACCCCCCTCCATTTCTCATAACTGATTCCTGACGGAATGAGACTCTTAGAGGCTCCCATGTCCTTATCGTTAAACTCCAGTTATGGCAACTGTTTTATAGTTTCTATCTCAAGTTGTATAAATAGGATCCAAGCGATGTTAGGAAGTAATGCATTATTGGTAGGGAAGGAGCTGGAGAGTTTGTTGGAGGCCACGAGCTATTGTAACTGCCGAGTCGGATCCGAGTATCTGATCCAAACCCATCAGTTGAGGAAGAATGAAAGTGGACAACACAGATGGAACATTATGGTAAGTACATAATGTCTTTTTTCCACTTAGCATTGTAGTTCTTATTTTGGGTAGCATACATAAGCTGTAGCAGGAGGATTCTTCTAAGTTAGGTAATCCTAATACTCCTTGCACTACGGCAAGTTCCAGCTTTTATCTGTTAACTCTTTCTTTCTTTTTTATTGTCCCAGATGAATTCCTTCAACTCTCTATTGATTTTATGCCACATGTCTTTTGTGGGGAAGAAGTAATAACCCTGGTCTATGTATATGATTGGGGAACCAGAGACATTTTTATGGCTAAAATCTTAACTATCTATGTTAATAGCCATTAGCTTCCAGGTTATTATCTTTGCAGTTATTTTTGTAATGTCTCTGTATATGTCATTTGTTGCTAAGTGCACCTTATTGCTTAGCCAGACATTCAGACACTTCATTTTTTGATGCCATCAGAGATATGCATAGTATTGTACTAATTAATGTGTGGGAACATAATTTACAAATATTACCTTAATTTTAAGCTCAGAGTTTATACTTCAATATTTCCTTAAAGTTATTTAAGCTCATAAACAGATCCTCCAGATCCTTTTCTGGGTTCATTAAGTATAAAGTAACATCATCTGTGAATAATGCAATCTCTTCTTCAATGTTTACCCATCAGTATCCTGCTATCGTGGATTTTCTTATTTCATTTGCCTGTGGTTCTAAATTTAATGCAAACAAAAGTGGAGATGGGGGGCATCCCATGCCTTGTCCTCCTTGAAATGGAGACTGCTTGAGCAAGTGTGTCTTTACATTTTAGTCTAGCATTCACATCCATGTATTAATTGAAGATTAACCTGGTAAATCTCACAGAAGCCATATGTCTTTAAGAATCCCCAACTTACCCTGTCAGATGCCCTCTCAGCATCACGTCCCACCATTATCGTCCCTGTTTTAATGTATTCTGTATCTCCCTGCAGCATTAACTTTTTAGTAATATTATAGGTTATAGGTTCATAGTACTAGGCTAGCTGGCCTTGTAGGCCATTTTAAGCGTAGTCAATATCCCCCTTTTGTGCTCAAATTAACCTATCTCATTTGGTTAGAGATTGGCCTTACCCATCCCATGGTCAATAATTATATATTACTCCCTAATAAGAATAACTGGGATCATACCATATATAATTTGAGGGGACCCATACCTGTGATAAAACATTTAGGAACTGACTAGCCATTAGTAGTGCAAGGGGCAGTCCTGGGGTAAATGTGTTTGCTTCCCATCCAGAGATCCAAGTTGCGCATGAATATATACAGGGATAAACTTTGTTTTGTGTAGATAGGGAGTCTGTTTCACAGCACTGGTATCTTCTGCAAGATGTATACCTGTCCCTCCAAACTTTTCTGTTGATGTTGCAGAAGAGGTTTAGTTCCCAAGACCAAGTATTTCAGATGCCATTTGACTTGCTAATGTGCAGTAAATCCATCAGTATAGGGTTGGAGGATGCCTTGTATGCCAGACACAGGTCATCTCTTAGCAGTGTGTAGGATACCAAGTATAGTGACAGGGCTTTAAGTCAGTAGGACATGTTGTTTAGGCCTTGTATTTTTTTGTATCTCTGTGGGCATTCCAGTTGTTGCATGTGTCTGGACAAATACATGCAGAAGGGGACATTATATTCAATGATTGACCTTTTTGAGGGCTGAGTAAAGGTGGAGTTACATCCCTAGATGCAGACACAATCCCTTTATTTATAAGCTGTGTAATATAGAAGGACTTTCTTATAAACAATGGATGCACATTGGTCAAAAGTTAGGTCACTGTCCACACAAGTTCCCAAATTCCAAACAACTTGGTCAACTCTTAGGGACGTATTGTAGATCCCTTGGATTGATGACTTCCCAAAGGCTACAGAAATGCATTTTTTGACATTTAGTTTCAATCCATGATTTTGGCACCAGTTATTTATTTGAGGCAAACCTTTCTGCAGGATGACGAAATCATTTGGGGATTCAATGACTGCTCCTAGTTTGCAGTCATCTGCAAACTTAATCAGCCAAAGCCCATTGGTATTGGCTTTTACTTCAGAAAAGTAGGTGCCAAACAGGAGAGGTCCTAAATTATCAAATGTTTGTCTTCTCCCACTAAATCCACACTGATCCAGATTTATGATTCTGGGTAGTACAAGTGCCAGTCTTTCTTCTGAAATGTTTGTAACTATTTTATAAGCATGATTCAAAGTCGATATAGGTCTGTTTGACTGGGAATCCATTGGATCTTTTCCTTCCTTGGGTAGCGCCACCATTACAATGACTTTCTGCAAAGGTGGGATAGGGCCTTCTCTTAATATATTGTTAAATAATTTTACCTATTCTTTAACCTCCTTATCTGTGATTGTTTTTCATGTTTCCCCAGGTGACTTCCTGAACTTCTGCCCATTTATACTTTCTGTTATTTCCCTTACTGGAATAATTCCTCTTTCTGTAAACCCAGGGAGACCAGTCGACTTTTAAATACTGTTCTCTTTCCCACTTTCTATTCTCTTCTTCCATCCCTCTTGTATAGGTTACTATGATACATGGACACTAATTCCTTGATGTCCGTATCTACTCTAAATTTCTTGTACTGGGATCTCTAATTTTTACTATTATTCTCTCTACTTTCTGCCTCCGTAATTTTTTATCTGGTAGTTTAATCCCTATCTGGTTATTCTCAAAATATAAACCTTTAAGTTTTTTAATCTTGTTGACATGTACACTATCTAAGTATTCATCCATATTTCATTTAATGTCTTTAGTAGATGCTGTCCGTTTTCTACTGAAATTTCCTCCTGGTACCCATCTTGTAACTGTTTATTTTTAAGTTAGCTCAACTCTTTTCCCAGATGTCACACTTTTTCATGTCCACCTGTATTCTGATCTTTGCCTCGTAAAAATAACAGACAACCCCTAATCTACTTTCCATGTAGTCTAGATCTTCAAGACCTTCTAGAAATCATTTCATTACCTAGTATATGAATGCTAGTTTAGTTAGAACATAAGGTGGAAAATGCTAATGTCAGTTGGTATATCTAGACCATTTACATCTCACTTCTAAGTAAAGTGGAGCATGGTCAGATGTAATAATAGGATAGGTTTGTGGATCACTGACTAGGTGGGCTTATTACTTCGTGACATAGTATCAGTCAGTCCTTGTCCCAGTACTGTATCTCCCTGAGTAAAATGCAGATGTCCTCTTAGTTATAACAGTTGGTGTGTGTAGACTACAAGTCAAGTGCTGATGACCTAGAGGAATTCAGACTTTTCTTGCATGAAACACAGGAGGGAAGAATAATAGTGGCTGGGGACTTAAATTTACCAGAAACAGACTGGAGTAATATTGATCCAGCAAAATTAGTATTGAAATTATTTACAGGAACAACAATTGCTTCAGATTGTTAAAAAAAAAAAAAAAAAAAATCTACAAAGGTGCGAAACATACTAGACATTGTTTGTACTCCTAAAGAAATTGCTGTTACTTCATGTCAAGTTTTACCACCATTGATGTGCAGTAATCCTGGGGTTATAAAGGGCAGTTTGTTAGATAATTCTGCCAAACTGTAATCTAAATCACTGCACAGAAGATTAATAGATTATATGGAAGAAAAACAGTCACTATGTAAAACCAATTGGAGTTATGCTTTCAGTGGAAAAACTGCAGAAGGAATGTGGAAAGTTTTGAAAGAGAAATTGAGTGCAAAAATTCAAAAAAAATGTTTAACATCAGGATCTAGGCATACAACATCAGGGGGATGTATTTCCATAAGAAGAAGTTACTTGTTGAAGGTGAGAGACAAAAATATAAGAAGTGGAAAAGAGGTTGAGCTACAACTTTAAAATCTGAAATAACCTGGACAAATAAATTAAGCATAGTATGAGACAAGATCAAGAAAAATTTGAGGAAAATTTATATAAATATATTAAGCAGAATAGGGAAACATTTTATTGATGCATAATATGTGGAAGGGGGGTGTACTTCAAAGGATCAAAATTTCACAACATCGAACCACTGATCAGTGAAGACCAGATGATCGAAGTTATGAAATATTGAACCAATGCGATAAACTGGCCGGGTATCACTGGTGCTCTATCCTTAGCCTGTTTCTTAACGTTAAAAGCACTAAATAGAAAAATTAATTGATATATTTTAAATGTATATATATATATATATATATATATATATATATATATATATATATATATATATATATATATATATACCTTTATATGTACATATCTATATGTCTATCAGTAGCATTTTTATCCACACTATTTTGACATAGGTATGATATTTGGGATTGGGGGTGTTATTTGTTATATATTTTATTGTTTTTGTTATAATGTGTGTTCTTTGGTTGAATTGTACAGTCATTATTGAATATTTATGAATTTTATGAATATTTATTAATAGTTTTATGTTTATTGGTCTAATGTTAATTAGGGGTGGGTCTGTTTGTTTAAATGGAGCTTGGTAGCAGTTTTCTAATTTTCTTGAAAATGTCTCTGAATTATCAGAGATGAAAGTGCTTGGAATACTGTTCATACCTTTTGGATTATGTTTTTTTATGTAATTACACCATTTGTGTGTTTCAACTGATTAAAGTCTTGGATAAACTGCGAGTTGGCTTCTTTACCTGAACCCACTGCGGCTGTTTTTTGTTATTTGAAGTTTGTGTTGCCTACTACATTTTTGATTCATTCATAATGATGCTGAGATTCATTGATGAGATAATTGGCTTTAATAACTGCCTGTGTAGCTGATGTCATTCTGGGGAATCCATTAGGTGTCAGCTTGGAATGAGATGGATGACAAGCCTTTCTGCTTTCTAGAATGGTCTGTACCTCTCTTACTAACACTTTCACATTCTGACCTCATAGTCCTTTTTTATTTAGGCAGAGTCCATATGATAGACATTCCAACCTAGTAAATTCTAGATGGAACATATTAATGTGGCTCTGCTCAATGCTAGGAGTCTTAAAAAAATGCCCAAACTTGAGGCTTGCAACTTGAGCACATATGTGTAGTTACAGAGACAAGGTTTCTGAGCAGTAAAATCACTGTCTAATAGTAGGTATAATACCTATTGCATCTTCAGACCTTCTGGTAATTGTGGGGGAATAGCACTCCTAGAAGTCTAAATCACCATAAACAAGCCTCGCGCTAGCTGTAGAATACCATATCTGCCCCTTTCTGTGCATGGTAGCTATCTTAGTGGGTCTATGTCAGATGAGTGAGTTTTCAGAAGCTCTGAATTCATATGATTGATGCCATATGATTGAATTTGAAAACTCGAACATCAAAAACCCCCCACAAAACTCTAAATTTTTTACTTTTTTGCAGGGGTGCTGTGCCCCCATACCCCTTGCAAATTATATACAACAACTTTGAGATCACACTATATTGAGGAAAAGTGTAAATTTCCCAATCTGCACTATACAGCGATCTCCATTCAAAAGCTTTGGGTTTTCAAAAACTCGATCATATGGTCTTGGCCATATGAATTTCAAATTTCTGAAAATTTGATCAACTGATAGGGACCCGTCTTAATACATTAGCTGAAATTCCCATTAAACCCATCACATTTCTAGTGAGGGGCATTTTAAGTATCCATCAATAAACTGGCTGACCTACATGCCCAGTATGATTCCTTAACATAGTAAATGCTAACTCTCTTGCAAATTATTAACCATCCTAGTAGGAGCCCCAGTATGCTTAATCTAGTCTTCATAAATATGTCCACTTTTTGCATATCCCCATATGTATCATCATGCCTTGTTAAATCAAACCATAATTTAGTTATCTTTTCCTTTAAAACTGGTTTTACCTTCCTTGTAAATACCGCTGTGTTTAAGCACTTCTCAAAAGTAAACCTTCTTCAGTTACTTCATTATTTAAATGAATACCACTGTAATCTAATGTGATGGATCGCATTGCTAAAGCTGCTCCTGCCACCTATGGCTCTGACTTCTACTCTCAGTTAAACAGTTGTATTGACATGGCAGTCCTGTCGCCAACAAATATAATGAGAAATTTAAAAACAAACCCGTAGCCATATAAATAAATTATATAGCAAGAGAAATGAAAGCTTAATGCTTATAAGAAATTTTATTCTATCTACCTCAGCAGCACACTTAAGTAACTAGCAGACAGCGTAAGGGAAGCATTGGGAAGCTTAGTGCTGAGTATGAACTTAAAATAGCCTCTAAAGCCAGAAATAACTACAAATCTTTAACTATGTCAGGAAGTTAAAAACTCAAACCCCAACCATGTTTTGAGTTTGTCCACAATAATACTTTATGGGTTTATTTGACTTGATTGATTTTGTGGAGGTCAAGACCATATGATCAAGTTTCCAAAAACTCAGAATAAAAGAAAAAAAAAAAAACAAATCCACATTTTTGCAAAAGTGAGGGGGGGGGGTAAGCCCTCCTGCTCCTCCCACACCCTCTGCAAATTACAGATACCAACTCCAAGATTGCAGTACAATTGGAAAGAGGGTAAATTTCCCTTTGAAGCAGTTCTGTGTAGATCGCAGTACAGTGGATTTTGAAGATGGATTAGATGCAAACTAATTTTTGATGAGGTACTTATCCTTCAGTGGGCCGACACCAAAAAAGTTGATTATTTGAACATTATGGTTTTGTCTTTTGGAACTGCTAACAGGTGTGTTAAAGACTCGATTATTAAAAATTGGAAACTTACGATCGATTTATATAATTTGAAGGACAAATTTAGGAGAACATCCCATTGTGGTTTACAAAAGGGGTAAAAATATTAAGGATGTAGTCAAAAGACATGGTTTCTAGTGAAAAACATAGGATGGTAAAACTTGTAAAGTTTGTAGTCAGTGCAAGTTTATTCACAATGGCTCTAATATTATGGTTGAGTCTTACCCTAATTTATTAACTAACAATGGGAAATTAGATTGTAACATATCATGTGTAGTTTATATTGAGAGTTGCCTTACATGTCCTGCATTTTATGTAGGGAAAACTCAAAGGCATTTAAAAACTAGAATTTATGTGCACAATTTAGCAGTTAGGGAGAGAGATCAACAAAATGCATTATTTAAGCATTCAATACATTGATCTTACTTTTTTATCTTTTATTTTGCAGAAGATGGAAAAGATGGAGAAAGGTAGTTTATGGGAAGCCAGGTTGGAGTCAACTAAGACTAAATCCCATTTCTAAACCTGGTTTAAATGATAAGACATCTTTGAACAGTATTTTAGTATTAAGGGGTAATAAAATATAAGTTTTTTTGTTTGTTTTGTCTTCTTAAATTTGTGGTTTATTTATTCATTTTTTCCAGTATTTTGTTTAGGGCTTGCAAAATATTGTAGGTTAGTTAGTTAGTTAGTTAGTTAGTTAGTTAGTTAGTTAGTTAGTTGGTTGGTTGGTTGGTTGGTTGGTTGGTTGGTTAGTTAGTTAGTTATGCTGGATTTTATTAAGAGAATGTTTCTTATTGGTTGCTTTCAATTCTTATGCCATGGCTTTTGTGTATTTAAAATCAAAGCTTACAATTGGTAAGTCTGGATTCTGAAGAAGATCTTGTAGATCGAAAGTGCTTAACCCTTTATTAAAATTTGGACATACATTTGTTGCTTGTTTTTATTTTTTTTTTTTTGTGGATGCAATTAAGTAATTCCAGTGTATACCATTGGTTATCCTGTGATAGGCTGGTTTCCTGTCCAGGATTAGTTTCTTAGCTTTCTGTAAACTGAATACCAGAATCTCTCACTCCTAAGACCCCGATCTGCTTTAAGTGGTTGATGAAGAGTGAATTTCGATTATGTTGTCTTACTAGAAACATCTAAAACATTTATATAAATCCTCAGTCTCCTGAGTGAGTGAAGGTAAAGACTGAATGTCAGACCTTGCAGGTGTGAGGCAGGTATCTTAACCACTTTGTTCCATGACACCAGTGATGATGTTTTAAGTCCACAAAATTAGCAAATTATAACATCTTGTTTTGTGTTTGCCACAGACTATTCTTCTTCAGCTGAATCCAGTGTTGTCATTATCACGGCTAATTCTTGGAGCAATGATCAGTCATATGTAAGTGTGGTACAAAGTAATGTCGACTTGTTTAAAGGAATCATTCCAAGTGTGACACGTTACAGTCCAAATTCTGTTCTACTCATTGTTTCACAACCAGGTAAAAACATTTTATTTCTTAAACTGGCATGTTCTTTGTTAATGGTTAGAATGTCAGAAACAAGTTTATAGAATTACTTTTGCCTGTAATACATTAAAGATGTATACTTTGCTTTGTTTCTTGGTATTTTCTTTTCCTTAAATGACAGTGACAAATGCATTAATAGAAGAGAAAGCAAACCATAATACATTTTTTCATACAGTATACATATGTATTTTCCTTTCAATAATTAAGTCCAACATGACATTACTCAATTCCTGCCTTCCCTTAAAACTCACATCTTCTCCTGAAGATTATTCTGCATGCATTGTTTCCAGAAATTCCATTTATTTCTATGTAATTTGCTCCTTCCCTTTTCTAAGGATTTCAACTTCAATTCTTTTATTGCTTTTACAATATTCAATACTTCAGTTATAGTTAATTTAGATTTTTATTTCCATTTTGCAGTATTTTTTAATAGCATTAAGCTTATTTAGACCTTACTGTGTCTGGAAAATTAAAATTCTAAATCCCAGCTCAGATGAGTCATTTTCTTAGTTACAGTGATTTGATCCTCCCAATATTTATGTCAAAGTACTCTGCAGGGAATTTTTAAAATGTAAACAACAAAATCCGAAGGGCAAAGGCACCCGAAAGCAAAAAACAACCAAAATCGATGAGGCACCCAGGAAGGACGACCGACACTCAAAGATGAAAAAAAAAAAACAAATTTATTGATCCAGCAACTGGCACAAATCCGTAGATAACAAGAACTACATAAATGCTCAACATTTTACCGCGTTTTCGTCTTAAGAAAGACTTCATCAGATGTATCCCATTAAAAAAACTTTGTTTAAATACCGTGATTAATTAAATATCCACCAATCAGAAATAGCAACAAATAAACTAATACATTAATGAGTATCAAACCAGTCAGCATGTTAGTATCTATACACCTAAACCATTGGGAAAATAAAAAAAATCATAGAAACACATAAATAACATTAAAACATGAAATTTCAAATTTTTACCTCGTGTATACCACATTATGTATGTGTGTACATAAAAAATACTCATAAAACAACTTTATTCAACATACTGCAGTCGCATGTCCTAAAACTCCATCTAGTGGACAAAAAAATAAAATAATTGTCAGCCCTGAGCTTTAAAACAGGAGTTATTGACATAGTTTTGGCCTGAAGTTCGTTCTGCCAGTACAGTTCCCTATATTCAATGTTTAGTTCCCATGGCCCCCTCTTTTATCCAGAAGCACCACTTCCAATACAAAAAACTACACAAGTAGCTGTTTGGCATTTCGTACTATGTTTATACAGAGCATTATTAGGGTTCTTATTTTTGGTTTAATATACATGCTCATATATCCTTTTACGAAACTTCCTTTCAATTTTACCCATGTAAAACCCATTATAGGCCTCACATAATGCTATATGGATTACCCCACTAGAATCACAAGTAGCATGCCCTATACATGTAATATTCCTATTCCTTCCTACCAAATACTTTCACCATGAAACACGTATGGACACTGGCAACAGAAATCACATTTATAAGTACCTTTCTTAACTCAGTCATACAAATTAATAACTTCACCCTTGTTTTCATTCTGAAAACTGATGGTTTTCCTAGTATTTTGGTTAATGGAGCGAGTGTATCTGACAGTGGAACACAAGACAAGACTAATACCATGATGAATGCAAATACAGAAAAAGGTGACTGTATTTCTAATCCTTCTAATCATAGGGAATTTGACGTTAATGTTTTTTGGCTTCAAAATATGTTTTTAATGGGCAGGACAAGCAAGTGTCTGTTAATATTAATTACAACTATGCCAGCAGTATTACCAAATTGGAGCAATTGTTATTTAGATACAAGTCCTTGGACTTTTAAAGAATGTTTAACATTGGGTATTGTCCCTAAGGGACTTAGAATTTGCAAATACCCTAATGGGGTCGTTGATGGCTCTGATTTTTATAAAGAACTGCTGGTAATTTTTGACCAGTGTGGGTCAGATATCATGAGGGCAATTATACGGCAGAATGAAAATGTTATGGAAACATTGGTTGTTGAAACTGAATGCACTAATCAACATATTTTAAATGATTTATTGTATACTGTTGAGAGTGAAAGGAAATAAGTACTATGGTATGATTGAGAATGTTGAGAGGAAATGTAAGGATGTTTATACTAGAAAACCAAAGAAGTTACATGGGGATAGATGTGAGTATGGGGAACACTGCTCATTCCCAAACTGAGAAATAATAGGAACCACCAATGGGAGGGCAGAAGGTGCAGGGGACTTTTTTGGACCAGCATTGTACTAGGGACGAACAACTACATGATGGATGTAGTAACACTGATTTCTACGAAGGGGGTTACAGTCATGACTTGAATGACCCTTTAGTGTACCCCCCTCTCCAATGGTCAGAGAGACACAAGATCAAGGGGTCAATGAAATAAAATTACACTGGATGGACAGGGAATGGAAGTGATTTCTATACTTGAAAGTATTAGTAAAGATGGTTTTAAACACAGTTTTAGAGGTTACAGTATTTTTAATTACAACTCTATGGAGGTTAATGATCTTCATTTTAGTCTTTTCTCGAAGGGTTTTAAGTTTCTCCTGAGGAGAAAGCAGGGATTAGTAGAGTGACGGTTAACCTGATGTTGTTTATTAGGAAAAATAATTTGGAGCTTTTATTTAATGATAATAAAATGAGCAACACAGGGGATAGAGTTTTAAACAAAAAAAGTATGTTTAATCCCCCATTGCATCCTCCGCTCAAGAATTTTGAATACTTACTTGAAAAGGACTTCAGAGAAGTAATTACTCAAAATAAGGTTATTTCTAACTTAACCAAGGATGAAAGGAAACTTTTGGAGGAAATTGAGAACAGTCATTTTTTGAGGATGATGACCCCCAATAAGGGAGGGCACACAGTTTTTATGGAAACTTCTGTGTACGAGTCCAAGATGATGGAGATTTTGGATGATGGTCCGAAATATAGTAGGGTTTCCTTAAACTAAATATAGCTTATAGGAATATTTTCCTGACCCTTAATGACTTAGTGTTGGAAGGGTTGACAGACTTAAATCTTTTTAGATTTCTACACAATGATAGACCAAGGGTCCCCACTATATTCAGTATACCCAAGGTACATAAGAGTGTGGTAGATCCCCCTGTTAGGTCAATATTATCTGCAGAAGGGTCCATAACAGCTCCCTTGGCTAAGTTTCTTGATGCAAAGTTGAAATTTTTATCCATGGGATGTAGGGACACTTTGAAGGACTCTTGGGATCTGTTCAAACAGATCAAGCTTAATTTATACAATGAAAATATGTTGTTTATCACCAAAGACATATAGTAGACCTTATCTCCTCTGTTCCCCATGAACAGGGAATGAGTTAGTTGAAAGAAGCCATGGTGGAACAAGGGGGTTTATCTAATAATGATTTTCAGACCTGTTTAACATTGATTGATCTTGTTCTGAAAAATAACGTCATTCATTTTGAGGGGGAATTTTTTCAGCAAACCAAAGGGGTGGTGATGGTTGCACGGTGTGCACCTACATATGCCAATATTATTTTATCTATTTGGGAGCAGAAATATATTTTTAATTCTGAATATGTGGGATGCTGGAATTTGCATAGACGTTACCTTGATGACATTTGTCTGTTCTGGACTGATGCGGAAGAAAATTATTTTTAAATTTTACAATTATATTTCCAACACCACTGAATTTTTACAGTGTACCTATAACATACAATATGAGAGTATGAATTATTTGGATCTTACTATTCAAAAATATCAGGGAAGGTTCAAATCCACTGTGTTTAGGAAGGAGACTTTCTCCAATTCATACCTATTTTTTTTACTAGTGCCCACCACTGTGGTCAAGGGTCAGTTTGTGAAGGGAAGCAGGATGCCCTTGGAGGATGAGGACTTCTTAACTGAGTGTTGTTTTTAGAAAAAATGTTCTTTGAAAGAGGTTACCCATGTCAACTTTTGTGGGAGGTTCCCGATAAGGTCATCTAAGGCAGGTTGAACAGGTTTTCTCCCTTATTGGGAAAGGATGGTGTGGCTACTGTTAGGTCTGGTGAGACTAGTACAGACAACGCCACTTATAAGTATGCATCTGTGACTAATTACAGTGGGGATGCTGGGGTAATTTAAGTATATTATGGAAAAAGAGTGGGCCATATTTGCCAGTATATCTGATCTGAATATTTTTGATAAGCCCTTCAAATGCATTTTTAGAAAAGGTCCTAATGTTAAGAATCTGGGTGAAGTTATTAATTTGTACAACCAAGTTAAGAAGGGTACATACAAATGTGGATTCTGTTCCCAGTGTCCACATGTGTTTCATGGTGAATGTATTTATTTGGTAGCAAGAAAAAGGAATATTACATGTAAAGGAATGCTACTTGTGATTTTAGTGGGGTAATCTATATGTCATTATGTGAGGCCTATATTGGGTTCTGTGTGGGTAAAACTGAAAGAAAGTTTCATAAAAGGATATATGAGCATGTATATGAAATCAAAAATAAGAACCCTAATAATGCTTTATATAAGCATAGTACGACATGCCAAACAGCTACTTTTGTAGTTTTTGTATTGGAAGTGGTGCTCCTGGATAAAAGAGGGGGGCCATGGGAACTTAACATTGAATATAAGGGACTGTACTGGCAGAGTGTACTTGAGGCCAATAAATTTCCTGGTATGAATGAAACCATATCAATAGCTCCTGTTTTAAAGTTCGGGGCTACCAGGCTCTGATAATTATTTTAATTTTTTGTCCACTAGATGGAGGTTTAGGACATGCTACTGCAGTATGTTGAACAAAGTTGTTTTATGAGTATTTTTATGTGCACATATATATAATGTGGTATACACATGAGATAAACATATGAAATTTCATGTTTTAATGTTATTTATGTATTTTTATGATTTTTTTTTTATTTTCCCAATGGTTTAGGTGTATAGATATTAACATGCTGACTGTTTTTATACTCATTTATTAGTTTATTTGCTGCTGTTTCTGACTGGTGGATATTTAATTAATCATGGTATTTAAACAATATATTTTGTTGATGGGGTGCATCTGATGAAGTTTTTCTTAAGACGAAAATGCGGTGAAACATTGAGCGTTTTTGTAGTTCTTGTTATCTGTGGATTTGTGTCAGTTGTTGGATCAATAAATTTGTTTTTTCCCCTCTTCGAGTATCGATCGTCCTTCCTGGATGCCTCTTTTATCGGTTTTGGTTAATTTTTAAAATCTGCCAACTTCTTACCTTCCCCAAAACATGCCTCCATATACCTCACTCTTTACAAACTCACCTTCAGTATTTAACTACCCAAGGAAGAATTCTCTGAAGTCTGCTTGAGGTATAAAAACACCTGTACAATCCCTTCCAAACAAAAATCCTAAACCTTCTGGAGGGTATGTATACGCATTGGTTGGTGCTGATCAGCTGTTCTAACTAGTAGGGCAGATCAGCTGACTGATGTGAATGTTATATACTGTGTTTTGAATATTTAATTGCATCTGAAGAAGTCTAGCTATCCAGCCAGACGAAAAGCGCTTTATGGAATAAAAAGTTTACATTACTTGCTTGCAAGTTCGTGGATTTATTCTTTTTGTGCAGCATTAGGGTTATTAAAACCCCAGGTTGAAGTAGCATCGGACACTCAGCCCTTAAAAAAATTCAATGACAAACTGGCATCTTCGTTGGCTTCACCTTCGGTGCCGACAAAGTCTAGACCCAAATCTTCAGAACCTTCGGAATGGATTCTTGGCTCTGAGGAGTCTTTTTCTCCTGCAGCTTCATCAGTGTCTTTGGAGCTGTCCCGGACCCAAAAAAGATCGAGATCTCCTTCGCTGGACCCGGTGAGATCTGTGCCTCAGTTTCCACTGTTGCAGTCAGTGGCAGGTAGTCACCTTTCCTTGGCCCACTTCTCTCTATCATCCTGGATTTATCGGATGATTACGTTGAGAGAGTGGTGAAGAGGCTGCTCAAGACACCGGTATTTGCTAAATTGTTGTCGAGCCCAGCCCAGAAGGAAGTGGTGCCATTGTCTGAACCAATCCCTGTCTCTATTCCTCCTCTGACTGCATCCAGTTCAGAGCCAGAGTGAATGGAAGTAGTAGTGGTGAAACCATTGGTTCCAACAACCCTTGCCTTGTCAGTTCCGACATCTGGTCTGACCTCCTCGATAGTCCGCCCTGTCAGGGGTCTGGGTGCCAAGACTCTCTCGTCAGCGCCAATGGGGGAAGTGGCATCAGACCCTTGTCCGACCCCGCTCTCCCTCTCGGAGCCTCGGCGCAGATGAGTTTGGCTCCCACATCTGCCTCGGAGCCATCGCCTTCGGTGTGAAGGAGGTCTCCAGGCTCGCCGGAGCCTCCCTCCGTTCCAGACCACGGTGCCTTTGAGGTGATGAGGAGTGTGCTGTCTACTGAAACTGCTCCACCCTCAGCTCCATTGGCTCCATCCCCATTGATACCGGTGTCTGCCTCGGATCCTCCTCTCCCTGCCAAGCGTAGGGAACCGATGCCCTAGGACACCCCACAGAGTGACCCCTCTTCTTCCGAGACCTCTCTTGAGCATGCCTCAGCAGTGGTTCTCAGGAAGAAAAGATGTACGAGGAAGCATGTGGACTCCCCTGAGTCCATCACTTCTGACACAGACTTGGATGACTCGGAAGGGTCCCCCACGGCCCCCCTCTGAGGATGTCTCATTCTCAGACATCCTGGAGATCCTTAGGCAGAGGGGAAACTGGAAGTCCCTTGCCCCTTCTGAGGATGAGTCCTTGTACCTGGACGCATTTGGTTCCCGAACCTCCACCTCCTGGGTGTCTCCGCCTTTCGACCCACTTTTATCTGTAGTGTGGCGAAAGACATGGAGTGCTCCAGAGACCATGGAGCCCATTCCGAGAAAGCCTAACAAGTTCATCACCACACCAGAGGACAAGACATTTCTCTCTAAAGGTATGCCAGTTGATGCTATGGTGGTGGCAGCAGCCAGCAAGAATGAACTTGCAGAGACTTCCTCTTCTATCCATCCACCAAACAAGGATTCTAGAGCCATGGATAGATATGGGAAGCATGTTTTCTCTTCAGTGGCCTTTAGTCTTCGGTCGCTGAACTATTTGACACATTTCACAAAACTTCAGAGGGATCTCCTTAAAGAGCTGGGAGATACCCTCCAGGATCCTTTAACTGAGGGAGCAGCTTGCAAGTCGGCTAACCAGCTAGTGACCCTAACCTCCATTGTTAACTCCTTCATGCGCCTGATTTCTTACACAACAGATGGAGCGAGTAGGGCTGCAAGTACAGGAGTGGCTCTTCTCAGACACTCCTTGATGTGCCTTTGTCAATTTGTGGAGTCCTTCAACTCCTCCTTTACGAATGCCACCTTTGACGGCTTGGCCTTGTTTGGGCCGCAAGTTAGAGAGACTTTTACCAGGCATGAAAGAGTTGGCAACACTCTCTCTGCCGTAGGAGTCTGTTTTTTCACTCCATCCAGGCCTTATCCCAAAGGCCAAAAGAGTGGTAAAATGTGGTTCCGTAAATCCCAGGGAGCTTCGCCTGACACTCGTGGAGATAATTCCCCAGGGGCAGACGGGGAAATAATAACAGGAGATGCCGGCCTCACGGCGGGGGGGGGGGGGTCCACAACAGGGTGACATGTTCGCCCTTTCGGAATCCCTGAAGAATTGCCTGGCTGCCCACCTCTGGAGGCAGTCAGGGGCAGAATATCACTGTACCCAAAAGCCTGGCAAGATATAACAGAAGGCGTGTGGGTACGGTGCATAATATCCAGGGTTTACAAAATTCCCTTCTCCCAAACATCCCCAAGAGGTCAAAAACAATCAATCCCAGATGTTCCACCCAGTCTTCGGGATTAAGCAGCCTTGGAAGTAAAAAGTTTGCTGCAAAAAAGAGCCATTCAGGAAGTCCCCACAGACCAGATCGAATCCATAGCTTACTCAAGGTTCTTTTTAGTTCCAAAGCAAACAGGGGACTGGAGACCTATCCTGGATCTCAGCAAGTTAAACAGGGTAGTAAAGAAGACCAAGTTCCGGATGGTGACACTGCAGTCCATTCTACTCTTTTTGGGTCAGGATGATTGGATGTGCTCTATCGATCTTCAGGACACGTACTACCATATAAAAATGGGCAGACAGTCCTGGAGACATTTACGCTTCTGGCTGGGAGCCAGTCATTACCATTTCAGAGCTCTGCCCTTTGGTCTGACTACAGCCCCCAGGGTGTTCACCAAATGCATGGCAGTAGTCACGGCTCACCTGAGACGTTTGGGATTCCAGTTGTTTCCTTATCTAGATGACTGGCTCTTCACTGCCACCACTGAGCATCATCTCTTAAGGGCTAGGAACCACACGATTCACACTTGTGCACGTCTAGGAATCACAATAAACTACAAAAAATCTGCCTTGTTGCCCTCTCAATGTATTACTTTCATAGGCGCTCAAAAAAATACAAGAGGCACGATAGCCAAGCTCCCACAGGAAAGGGCGCTTACCATTCGACATCAGGTCTCTCTCCTCTTGTCAAAGTCAAAAGTTCAGGCAAGGTTAGTCCTAACGGTCTTAGGCTTGATGGCGGCTGCCATTACTCTAGTCCCGTTAGCTCATTTCCATATGAGGGTTTTGCAGTGGCTCCTTTTCACTCAGTGGGTGTATCAGGATCTACTAATGTCACACATGATCGTAATCATGGATGCCTGCAAAAAAGATCTACAGTGGTGGCTCCACTCTCCCCTAGTCACTCTAGGCAGACCCTTTGTAACCCCTCATCCAGTAGCCACAGTGACCATGGATGGTTCCCAGATAGGGTGGGGGAGCATTATCTGGGACAGACAGTCCACTGAACTTGGCAACCTCACGAGTACCATTTGCACATCAATGTCCTGGAGATGAGAGTGGTGTTACTAGCGTTGCAAACACTTCATGACTCTCTTCCTTTGGGCTATATAGCAATTCAGATGGACAACATGTCAGTGGCGTGGTACATCAACAAACAGGGCAGAACCAAATCTTACCCCTTGTGTCTGGAGGCCCTTTGAGTATGGCAATGGGCAATTTCTTCTCAGTGTTTTCTGGTTGCAGAGCACATCCCAGGGAAGTCCAACGTGATAGCGGACAAGCTCAGCAGGGCAATTCTCATGCCCCACGTGTGGTCTCTGAAACAAGATGTGGCGGATATGATCTTCCGCAGATGGGGCCAGCCATGCTGCGATCTTTTTGCCTCACACCTAAACAAATGCAGCAGCTACTTTTCCCTAGTTCCCCCAACGGGACAGTCACCCAGAGATGCACTTATCCACAATTGGCCCCCGGGATTCTTTACGCCTTTCCTCTAATTCCAAAAGTTCTTCAGAAAGCAAAGTTGTTGAGTCGCAAGCTGATCCTCATTGCCCCCTACTGGCCTCTTCAGATATGGTTCCCATTCCTTTGGCATTACCTGCAAGAGGAGCCTGGGATTCTGGACCCGGTTCCAGATCTCCTGACACATCAGTCGGGTGCTCTTCATCCCTCCATTCAAACTCTCAAGCTGACAGCTTGGTTTCTCCACTTCCAGTCCTAGCCAGGCTTCTGGATATCTCACCTATGGGTCAACATATTTTAGTCTCTTCTCACAAACCAACTACTAGGAAACTTTACGCTAGTAAATGGAAGAGGTTCTCTTTTTGGGCCGACCAAAATGACATTGATCCCTTTACAGCACCAATTTCAAAAATGTTGGACTTCCTGGCCAAAACCTTTGAGAAAGGAGCAGCGGCTGCTATGATTTGAGTTCAACTGCCTGCTATTTCCAATTTTCATGTGGGCCTTCTAGGTTCTAAAGTCATGTCCCACAAGCTACGTAGGGCCTTTTTGAAAGGTGCTACCCTATTAAGGCCTCTCATCAGAGAACCTTTCCATCCTTGGGATTTAAATTTAGTACTGGCGGCTCTAATCCTCCCTCTCTTTGAACCAGCCGCTTCTTGTCCTCTAAAATTCTTATCATGGAAGACCGTCTTCCTGATTGCAATTCCATCAGCTAGGCTGGTTTCCAAGTTACAGGCACTTTCCATCCGCCCACCTCATATGATTTTTCACAAGGATAGAGTATCTCTTAGAACTAATCCTTCCATTTTACCAAAAGTCTGTTCAGAGTATAATTTGAATCAGCCAATTGAACTCCCTGTATTCTTTCCAAATTTTGGCAACAAGGCAGAGTATAAGCTACATCAATTGGATGTCCACAGGCAGTTATGATTTTATCTTCAAAGAACCAAGGACATCAGAAAATCAGATCAGTTGTTTGTATCCTTCTCACAGAGCAAGCGAGGCTCGACAGTTTCCAAAGTAACTTTCTCAAAATGGCTGTCCAATACTATTACTTATATTTATGAGTCCCGGAATGTGATTGTCCCGGGAAAGGTAAGGGGGCACTCTACTAGGTCCTTGGCTACCTCCATAGCTTTTCAAGCCAAGCTTTCTTTAGATACTATTTGTGCGGCAGCAACATGGGCTGCACCCATACCTTCATTACTCATTACAAAGTGGACATGGCCTCTCGGAACAGGGCATCTTTTGGTTCCACGGTTCTGAAGTCTCTTTTCCAGTGAGCCACCCAGGATTTAGGTGCTGGGACGCTGTCCCAACCAGAAAGAAGGAAGGCGAGATGGACAACATAACATAAAGAAGTTATGTTCTTACCGTAACGTTCCATATTTGTTGTCCTTTATCTCGCCTTCCTTCTTGCATCCCTCCCTACTTCCCCCATCCTGGATGATTGAGAGGAATTCCCTTTTTGGCTGAGTTTTCTTTGCTTTTCAGCTGTTGGTATAGTCCTTGTCACCGTTGTTGTTCTTTTTTTTTTTCGGTACAAGGAAGCAGTATTGCTTGGTTACCTCCTTTATTTGTTAATTTATAGTTCTCCTATCTAGTGGTTAGTTGTCACAAATGAGATCTGGGTAGCTACCGCTAAGCATGCTGGGATAAGGGGCTAGCCTCGAGCCAGTAAGGACTCTTCGAGCTTTAGAAGTGGCCGAGTTGGAGCCGAGATCAGAACCGTACCCAACCAGAAAGAAGGAAGTGTAACGTTATGGTAAGAACATAACTTCTTGTCTTGGGCACAAAGTCCTTTAAAGCATTACCGCTGCCGAAGAGTACACTCTTCTGAGGCTTTTTGAGGATCAACAGTCAACTTGTGCTTCTA
The DNA here is from genome assembly GCF_019279795.1 of Protopterus annectens. Lineage (NCBI taxonomy): Eukaryota > Metazoa > Chordata > Ceratodontiformes > Protopteridae > Protopterus > Protopterus annectens. Next base: position 269,616,411 of record NC_056743.1, read on the forward strand.
TGGGTAAATAAGTTTCTTTTAGTGAAAAAAAATTTCCATTTTCTAATTTTTTTACTGATGTTTTATTACTTTCCTGTTTAGGAAAGTTATTTTAAAGCTACAACTGTTGTGTTTTCTTGAGACTTAATGTACTTTTAATGGCGCACTCATTTCTGTCAGTTTAAAAGTAGTGTCATCTAACTGATAAACTGTTTTCTGTGGAGAAACTGTGTGTATTTTAAGATAGTGGGGCTGCCATATTGTTTGAAAGTGCTTTTTGCCGATTTTTTTTTCTGTCAAAAAAAGTAGAAACTTGTGGACTGGTAGTTTATTGGCATTGTTGCTTGTTTACCCCAGGACAGAGATACCATTTTTGGCTTGATCAGGGAACAGATTGTCACTCCAACAGCCACTAGTCCTTCCAGCCCCAAAAAGAAAAAAATTAAGCAAACAGCATTTGCCATCAGAGGCTAGCAATTTGCCATAGCCTCAGGTGGATGACTCTGCTGTGGCCATTTGTACCTCAGACCACTGTTTTTTTATTCCGAATCCCTCTGGTGTAGCACATACAGCCGCTATGGACTGGGGTTAACCATGCCCTCTGTGGCTGTTGGTGTCCCCTCAGTGGGCAAGGGAGAACCACTCTTGTTGGTCCTGGGTGAGGGAACAAGGAAGGTACCCATCTCTGGGGAAACACTGGCTGCCATTAGTAACTCAGGTGGCCCCATTTTCCATGTCAAAAAGAAACAGAAAACCAAACATGTATCTACTCTTCCTCAAATTTCTTTAAATAAGAATAGTTTACTGGGACTACCTCAGGGTTTGATTCAGGCTATTGATCCTTCTTGTAGAGTACTCTCCTGTAAAAGAATAAGGGATGTCTCGTTTCCAGAAGAGATTCAAGATTCTGAATCTGAGCAGGAAGATGCAGGGACACATTCAGGCTTTCTCCACAGATTTCTGATTCTGACTCAGAGGAGCACTCTCTTTCTGATTTCTCCCTGTGGGGGTTCTTCTTGTCTGACACTATGGCTGGAATATCCCAGTGTTTTCATTGTGGAAGAACAGTGAGGTTTCTCAGTTCCTCAGAAAGTACTAAGAGTTGTTACTGAAGGATTTTCCAGAACCTACACCCGTTCCTCCTGCCCTAACTGCTTTAAATGATGTGCGTCTTACTGCCTGCAATTTTCTTGATAGTCAGCCAACTGTCCATAAATGGGCAGATAGGATGTGTAAAGTTTTTCAGTCTTTAAAATTTTTATACACGGCTCCTAAACCTGACCCAGTAGCTATATCATAGTTGATTCATCTGTTGCTAAGCACTTAATTCCAATCCTGCTCTTTCTAATAACGATGGGAAAATTATTAATAGGGATGGGGAAAAAAAATTGTGAGGGTCATATGTTAATTTTTCTAACATATTGTGAAAGCATGAGAAATGTTTTATCTACATTGTTTTCTTGTGAAGAAAATTCTGCTTTAAATAACTTATTTTTTTCTTTTGCACAGATCACTACTAATTGTTTGCAGTGTGTGTATGACTTGATAACTTGGGGCTATGGCCATTAGTATAGCTTTAAGGAGGTTCACTTGGCTGCATTCTCAGAATCTTCCAGATGATGTTAAAAATTAGATTTTAAATTATCCCTTGGATAGAGATTTTGCGTTTGCCTCTCTGCTGCAGAGGTGATCAGAAAGTGTAATAAAGGGGCAAGTTGATCCAGGGAATCTCAACAATTTGTCAGCCCTCTATTTCAAAATTGTTCAAGGAATTTGCTTTCTCCTTATGCAATTTTGGCAAAAAAGAGAATAAACAGTCTCAACTGAATTCATGTAAACAGACATTTAAGAAGTGACAAGGGGTTCCAAAAAGAAGTTTCAAACCTCCCAAAACCAAAGACACTCCAACAAGTCTGAATGACTCTTCAAGAGATGTGATCCCCTCCCTCCCCGGCCCTGTTTCTCTTCCAAATGTCTAAATCTTCTTGTTCTTAACAACAGATTGTTTCGGATAAATGAGTTCTGGAAATCATTATTCAGGGTTGCAGATGGCAGTGGGAGGAAATTCCTCATTTTTAGATTATCATTTCTTATCCTGCAGATCAGACTGTTTTGTTTCCATCTGTTCTTCATCACATGCTGTCCCAAGGAGGAGTAGAACTGGTGCTTCCTTCCCAGATGGGAAGAAGTTTTATTTAAGGATGTTTCTAGTCCCAAAGAAAGAAAATGCTTAGAGATCAGTTCAAGATCTTTCTTTCCTAAACCTGCTTGTGATAGTGCCCAAATTCAAAATGATTTCACTTAACAATCTGTTGGCTCTTCTTCCTCTTTCAAGTTTCCTGGTAACACTAGACTTAAAAGATACTTATCACATTTTATCCAGAGTTCATTCATTTCGTAAGGTATTCTGTGTCTGGATCGCATTATCAGTTCTCTCTCTCAGCCTTACCCTTTGTACCATCCACTGCACCAAGAGTGTTCAAAAGTGTCTAGCCTTTTTATAGTTCATTGCAGGCTACAGAGTATCCACATTTTTCCATGTTTAGATCACTTGCATATTTTTGCAGTCTTTTTCAAAATGTCAGGAATCTGTCTTTTGGATGAGAGATCTCTTCCATAAGCTGGGATTCCAGGTGAACATTCAAAAGCTTTTCTTGACTCCCTCACACAAGATTGTGTTCCTGGGATATTAACTAGACACCTCATTTCAAAGAGCTTTTCTTCCACAGGAAAAAATAAATCTTTATTATGATCTATTTTGCCTGGCTTTATGCCACAGGGGACAGATTCCTGATTGCGACCTAGGCATTTGGGGTTCAGCTAAAGGTTTTGGCACTGAAGGAGCCAGGCAGGGAAGGTGGAAGATTGAAGGTGAAATGGCCTGCTCACTCTACTCGGGGGGGGGTTGTCTTTGTCAATATTTGTGACATTATATTGCACCTTTGTAGTCCTCTTCGTCGCACCTTTGTTTGTCATAGCTGCATAGGATATTCTATCAGTTTTCCGCCCAGCACTAATCAATATATATATATATATATATATATATATATATATATATATATATATATATATATATAAAACAAAATCCCTTCACTATATTGCTACCACTGTGATGATTTACACACCCATAGTTTTCTTCCTTAAAGTGATTATCGGTTGACAGCTATTAGTGTTGCATCTGTGTTACTGTACTGTATGCCGAACATTACACACTTTACAAGGAATGTTACTCTGTTCCATTTTGCTTTTACGTGGATATAATTGCATTTTTTTGTTGATTTATTATCTCGAGTAAGTGTTTGTACTGCATTTGTGTGCTGAATTCTGCTACAAAGGACAGAAAACACCTACTCACTACAAACTATCAAACTGCTTGTGTTAACAATTACATCATCAGAAAGCTAGGTCACATGACAATCAGGAATTAACTGCTCAACAGTAAATTCAGGCATAACTTTAATATGCTTAGTAAGCATAGTTCCACTGAAGTAATTAAAGTTAAAGCTATGCATTTTAGAATCAGAACATCTGCTTTACCAGATGCAAACATAATTACAGTGAAAAGTGATTGTAAAAAAAAAAATGCACACGGTCTTTAGCTGTGTACAGGTCAACCACATCATTGACAACTTCCTCTTTTGGAGTTATCCACCAGTTGTACTTTTCTAGCACGATTTTGTTCACACTGGTTTTCTGACTTGTAACTTATAGATGTACTTCTGTGATTCAAAATACACTACCCCTTCCAAGGGAAAAAAATGCAGTCTTCAAAACTGTAATTTTTGACTTTTCAGCCAGCATTGTGTACTGCTTTTTTAATCTGTAACATTTCTTTTGTGTAATAAATTATTAATTTGTCTTTTTTTCTGCTGTCAGTACAAAACCACTAAGTGCATTACCCATTTAAGTCTTATTCATCATGCTTCCATTCATTTAGTTAAAGGTCTGTCTATATGGACTGTGTGGCTATCTTGAATAAACTTCCTTTAGTAGTTTTGTATTCCATTAGTGTGATATTTAGAAGATTTTTGAACACAATTGATAAAGCTTTGTGTCTAGTGAAGCCCCAGGCACTTGTTCAGCATCACAGTAAAACACATTGTTTCATCCCATGCACCATCAGTTTTGCATTCCATTCCCTATGATTTGCTAAAGTTCTTCTGATTTGCTGAAGTTTTTGCTCAGAATCTGCCTGTACTGCCAGCATTGTCTGCATACAGCAGTTCAGTTGATCTGTCTGTTCCAATTTGTTTGCTAATGTAGTAGCATTGGGCACAGAGCTAAACTGTGATACACACCCACTCCCACTGTGAAACCCTCTGTGAATTAGAACACTGTTCATACTTATATCACTGGATCCTTGTACATAGCCTGCATCAGTTCTAGGGGCACCAAACCATTGTAGAACTGCCCAAATCCGCTTTCTTGGGAGCTTGTTACATGCTTTCTCCAACTCTAGGAATGCCCATTTGGACTATTTCCTTATCTGTAACTTCTTCTCAACCACTTCTCTCACTGCAAACATTTGGTCAGTTATGCTGTAATGCTGATCAATATCCAAAGTGCTTAGCTCCCATCTTACTTTCTATTATTCTGCATTTTCATATATCAGTCACCCTCTCCAGAACTGTCATGCTGTGTGACAGAAGTTTAACACCTGTGTACTGCCCACAGTTGCAAATGTCCCCTTTGTTCTTGTGCACTGGCAATAGAATGCTTATTCTGCAGTCATGTTGAATGCACCACTCTCTCCATATTGCTATGAGCACCCTCAGAAGCCATTTCTCTCCTAACTCAACCAACATCTTGCTCATATCTTGCATGACCTCATATGAGCCTTCTGCTTTCCCTGATTTTATTTTCCTTAATGTTCTTTCTACGTTTAGGATGGACTTCTCCTCTTCTTTCATCTTTGGCTGTGTGGGACAATACAGCTTTTGTGAGTTGTTCTTCATTCAGAAGCTGCTAGAAGTACTCCTTCCATCTGCCATTGATGGCTTGTGAACTGATAAGGTTGATGCAGGCATTCTTATGAAGGGTGACTGATGACTGTCTTCATTATCTTTTTGTCTTTATATTGCAGCCTGATAGTTTCTTTGGGCCAACTGCGGAGTCGCTTTTCAGAAGCTGGTAGGATACCACAGATTCCTTGTTCTTAGCTAAGGTGACTTCTCTCTTAGCCACCTTGTTAGCCTGCTACTTTTCCATCTTAGCCTGGCCCATTTTTTTCTATCTCCTATTTTTTCCACTCCTTCCTTTTAATGACTTCTGGACTTCTGCTTACCACCACTAGCTTTCCTTATTTTCATACCTGGCTTGGCCGCATATCAGTTCTGTAGTCCTCACAGATGCTGTTTTGAGGCACTGTCATTCTTCAGCTCCACCTATTTCCTCTTTTTCATGAGATGCTAGAGCCACAAGTATTTCCTTGAACTCTTGTGCTTTCTCTTGGGTCAACGTCCAGGTCTTCAGCCTATAGTCTCTGTTGACCTTGGAGCCTTCTCTGACCACTGCTTGCAGCTAATTAAGGCAACCTGCTGTTTGTGGTGTGGGCTGAATATTTCACAGTGGATGATTTTGCATTCACTGATTTTACCCCAGTGCCCTTTCCGTACTTGGAGGAAGTCTACCCAAGTTGCACGTTGGCCACTGATGTATGTGATCTTGTGACTGAGCTTTTTGCTGAACCATTTGTTGGCCACCATCAAGTCATTTGCCAGGCAAAAGTCTAGACTGGCCTCTCCTTTATTCCTGTTGCCTCAGCCATGTGGACCCAGGCAGTCCTCATACCCTATTCTGCCTGTCCTGATATCTGCATTCAGGTCCCCCATAATGAAAGCCACTTGTACTATCCTGCTGTATCTTGTAGGTCCTGTAACTGTTGTCTAAATGCACTCTTCCTCACTATCGCAACCCTGCTGTGGGACATAAGCTGTTATTACAAATACTGCTCTGTCATTACACTGGATTCTAATCGCCATGAGTCTGTCACTAAGTCTGATGACATCCCTCACTGTCTTCTGATGCCTCTCCCTCACCACAGTTCCCGCCATTTGTCGTCTATCTTCTCTCTCTTGGATAAAGGGCCCAGTGGCCTAATGGATAAGGCATTGGCCTCCTAAGCAAGGGGTTGTGGGTTTGAGTCCCATCTGAGGTGATATAATATTGTCTTTACTGAAAAGGCTCACTCAGATTGTGTCACAGCTTGCTGCGAGGGAAAGGTTAGCCTGTCAGGTGGGAGGTTGGCATAATGGTTGAGGTATTTACCTTACAGACACTAGGTGCAGTGTTTGATTCTCAGATGGGGTAATTGGCTATGCTTAAAATGGCCCACAAGGGCAGTTAGCTTAGTTCTAATTTATGAACCCAAGTGGCTTTCTGCCTTGTCCTTCCATCTTGTCTCTTTGGTACAGAGGATGTCTAACCACCCTCTGTTATTTCATCCACTTCCAAGCTGGGCTGTCCATAAGCCTTTACTGAGTGTAGCAATTCTTAGTTCATGTTTGTCAGGTTGATTGGTTCCATAGCAGAGACCTCCAAGGCAGAAACGCACTCGACCATCACAACACAACACTAATCACGAGGCACATAACTCTCCTAAACAGTGCGCCACTCAACCAAAGCCTCTAAGGCAAAACAGCTTGCCCAACACACTAGTCATAGGTGACTCGATAGTGAGGCACACTGATGTCCCACTCACTAGGTTGAATAAGGAGAAAGTAACAGTCAGCTACCTGTCAGGTGCCATGATTCGCCGCATAACACACGCACTCAGGTCTGTCACCAACAGGTACAAATATGACTCTGTCATTGTACATGTGGGCGAGACATACCTCCCTGGACTACAAAAGAGACATAGAGAAGCTGTCTGATTATGTAGCCCATCACCCAGAATGATACCACAGTGGAAGCAGAAAATGATTGATTTCAACAATTGGCTAAGTTTCTGGTGTCATTCTAAGGGGATCTAGTATCTGTCTGCCTGGGATGACATGATTGACAGACCTCGATGCTTTGCCAGAGATGACCTGCACCTGTCAGCCCTGGGCTTTCGGATACTGGCCAAGGCTGTTGCCATCCTTATAGTACCTTTTTAGGTGGTGTTCCAAAGACCAAATTGTGATGCCCATGCACTGGCCCAGCAATCAAGGAGCCTCAGTCCTCACCACTAACACAAGTGAGGGGCATCCACATTGGGAAGGATAACAAATACAAACACGATAAAGTACAGTTTCCCTTAAAAGCACACATAGATCACACTCAGTCTTGGGCTGGTATCCCCCCAGATCCCCAGTAAGACTCCCCACTGGCACAGCTTTAGGGCCCAGATCTCAGCCTAGTGGTCAAGTTAAAACCTCCAGCACCCTGTCTGTCCAACCAATGCTTTGTGTTCCTGTCCAAGTAGCTGACACACACACACACACACACACACACACACACACACACACACACACACACACACACACACACACACACACTTTGAGATATGAGTTATATACAAACACACACACTCCTGGGGAAGGTTGGCACAGGTTTTCCAGCTATGCCCCTTCTGCCCAGACTACACGGTAGTACAACTTGCCACCAACCACTAATATCAGATACTAATAAGGCCCTTATCAAAGGGTGCCCAATTATTACTGTGCATTATTATTATCCAAATGGTAAGTGTGATGAACAGCGAGGCTTATTTGGAGTGGCTTGGACACTATCACTATATACATGCAATGTACTCTAGAGCTTAAATTATGTCTACATAAAACAGTTGAAAGGTTTAAAATATTTAATAATAAATAAGAACACAAGACAATACTTCTTACTACACAGTGCTAGTCAAGAGTTCAGAGATCACAGGAAAATGCTTAAAATAATACAGTAGTATAGTTCTGACATCAATATAGAAAACAGCTAGACTAAACTTCCTATTTCCTATCTATATCTAAGAGCAAACAGTTCTAAAATAAACTTACATATAGAGCAAAGCAGTGCTGGTGATATTGTCAGTTCTGAAAACAAATGCAAAATGCTCTGATTCTCTGTCTCTCTGTTCTTAAATTGACAACACAGTACCACTGACTCATTTCAGATTACATCATTATTCTCTGTTTCCCAGGCTAACAGAAACTCACAGTGTAACAGCCCTTTTGATCTTGCAGCTGGTCAGGAAGCCAGAGAAGTAAAATACATTATACATGTAAATTCTAGCCATTAACTCTGGTCTCAAAACAATAGGAAGAATTCCTTCATTCAGACATCTCTGCTCCGAGTTTTGAGATTAAACAATTGTCCAATGCTTGACTTATCAGCTTTCCTCCACCAGAGTGCAGTGTGGTTACATTTTTGAAGTTCAACATTTACCATAATTTTCTTACATTTAGGAGAACAAGCATGTGGCTTACATTAATATTTACAAATGACAGAATTATCTACAAAATCCTATCTAGCTAGGCTGGCAGCCTTCACACAAATTACCACCGTAGCATCTACAAACAAATGCAATCTGAGGGTCATGCTGCTCAACGCTAGAAGTCTAAATCTCAAAATGCACTCGCTCGAAACACTCCTTAAAATGGAGAACATCGACATTTGTGCTGTAACAGAGACCTGGTTCAAGGCAGCAGAAAGCACCCCTGCACTACCAGGCTATAACTCATTCCACACCTTTTGGCCTCAGAACTTGGACTGAAGCTCCAAAGGCAGTGGTGTTTCCATATTCATAGTTGATGTGCACACCTCCAGATAGGTAGCCCAACATAACGCATCAGAGATGCTTCAGGTGCAGCTAACATTGGGCAAGACAGCGATTCAGGTCATAGCCTGCTGTAGGTCCCCAACCATGTTCCAAGACTCACTCCATGTTCCTAAGCACCCTGGAGAATATTAGGGTCCAACCTAACACTCTCATACTGGGCGACTTCAACTACCCCTCCATTAACTGAGAAAACTACTCATGTGCCAATACACTTGCCCGTTTCCTGGAATTCATTAATTCCAATGCCCTGGACCAGCTCGTTCTTACCCCCACTAGAGGTAGCAACATCCTTCACCTGGTCATTACTAACATGGGCAACTGTTGATCTACACCAATAGTCCACTCCTCCCTGGTTAGATCTGATCACAAACTAATCACCTTGGAAATCCACATCCCTCCCACCCCCCCACTCCCCAAAGGTAACCACCATGAAAAACTTCTCCAAAGCTAATATTGGGCTTCTAAAAACAGGGGTGGCTAACTTCACAGCACCCATGCAAATGGAGAATAGTTGCATGACGGCAGAATCATACACCAGTGCACTGTACGAACACGTACACAATTGCATGGATCTCACCTTACCCAATAGAACCAAGATGCTCTCCTCCAAAAAAAAGGAAGCCAATCTGGTGGTCCCCTGCCATAAACAAACTCTACAACAGAAGGAGGAAACTGATGTGGAATAAGGTGAAGTCCCAAGACTGAAAAAACTCCCTTATCAGCCACAACAAAAAGTTGAGATCCCTCATCAAATCCTCCTAAAGCTAGCTATGAAAACAGAATTGCAGAAAATAGTAAAGACAACCACAAGGCCTCCTATAGTTATGTAAAGAATCTCCAGGGCAATACCCATATTTGCTCTGAGGTACTGCACAGTGGTTCCACCTATACCAAGCCAACAGATATTGGCAGTATGTATACTGGCCAACATATTCAGTACCAACTTTACCCCTCTCACCCCCCCCAAAGGACCAATCACAATACCAGCAGATTGCCAGGCATCCAGTATTACTGCTGCACAGGTTAAAACCGCACTGTCCAGGGCCACAAATACAGCTTCTATGGGACCTGACAATATCCCTGACTGTGTTCCACATGAACTACAGAGTGAACTGGCACCTCACATGTGTGCCCTGTTCAGTCACAGCCTCACCTCAGGCTTTGTCCCTACTGAATGGCACACTGCTACAGTCATCCCTCTGCACAAAGGAGGAGCAACTACAGACCCTGGGAACTATTGCCCCATTAGCCTGATGAGTTGATATGCAAAGCTATAGAACGTATTATCATGGACCTAATAAACAAGGATATAGGGAGTCTCCAAACTCTGGATCCCACACAGTTTGGTTTCGTGAAGGGTCAGTCATGCCTGCTCAACTTGGTCGACTTCTTAGAGTCAGTCACCAGAGTTGTGGATAAAGGCAAGGTGGTTCATACAGTCTACTTTGATCTGGCCAAGGCCGTTGATACCGTTCCCCACTCAAGAATCATAGAAAAACTCACTAAGCTAGGCATCAACCCCTATATCACTAGGTGGATTCCAAACTGGCTCACAGGTAGATCCCACAGTGTGAAAGTAGCTGACTCCAAGTCAGACTGCCGACCAGTCACGAGTGGAGTCCCACGGGGTTTGGTCCTGGGTCCTCTCGTGTTTGGTATCTACTTCTCTGAAGTCTAGTTCGCAGACAATTGCAAGTTGGGAGCTATTATCAACTCCCCAAGTGATGCTGGCATCCTACAGAAAGGCTTCACTGAGACCAACAACTGGTGTCAGAACCATGGCCTTAAGTTCAATGCCAAAAAATGTGTTGTCATCCCTTTTGGGAAAAACTCGGTTCCTATGAATTACCACATCAATGGTAGTCCACTGAACACAGAAGGCATTCTAAGACATCTGGTAACACAGGTTGACAGCAACATCTCTTTTGACCACCACATTGCCACTGTGGTCAGAAAGTCCTTCTGTGTGGCACATCTTATTACTAAGGGTTTTGCATCCAGGAAGAAAGAGGTCATTGTCTTCCTCTACTCTTCCCTCATTAGGCCAATCATTGAGTAGAATGCCCCCTTTGGCATGTACCTCACTAGACACCTGCAACAACTGGATAGGCCACAAACATACCTCACAAAGAGGATCCTAGGCCTTAAATAGTTGTCCTATATGAACAGACTCAAAAACTCCAACTATTCTCTGTCTCATATCACCTACTTAGAGGCGATGTCTGCTTGACTTACAGAGCCATGTCTGACCCAGCTCTTTTAGAAATGCTACATATAAAGAAATCCCAATCCCTCCGCACCACATGCTCCAGAGATCTCAACCTCATTATCACAATCAACAGAATGTGCTGGAGGGACAGTTTCATAACCCAGAGACTGCCCATGTATGGAAAAGACTTCTCATACATGTCAAACAGAGCACTTCACTGCCCCTCTTCAAGAGAAATCTTGATGAGTGGATGGGAAATAGAAAATTCACCCGGGGATCACTCCATTGACTTTACTCGACAGAGGCACTGGGAACTAAGGTCGGGTGGCACAATACCAGGGTAATCTCATGGGCTAGGCTTGTAAAGGCTCCAGGTCCATTAGCCTAGTACACACCTATGAACCTATGTTTGGCAGGTTGATTGGTTTTAAGTCCTGCTTTTGCTCAATACAGTTATCTCAGGTAACCCAATCTGTGTAAACCCAGGACTGCTGTGCATTTATAACAGGCACACACTGGGCCATAGGGGCATGTACACTCATCCCACTATTAGCATGGGGTCCCTGGCATAGGTCAAAGCAGGCTGGGTCCTTAGCCCGCTTATCACTGGCAAATACCCATGTCCATTTTTGGCAACATTAGTCAGTGTGACCAAATCATTTGGAACTAATTTTTACACCATTGAGTGGCTAACTCTGACACACCTATATTGAGGGTTAGTCATTTCTTCAAATGCTCCAGGTGTGGATGCAAAACTAATAGCCAAATGGAAGTTGTCAAATTTAGATTGAAATTGCAGATGTTATGTAGTCCTATCTCGCCTACATTCTTACCCGTGGGTTCGGAGCCGAATATCGGCTCTGACTCGGCCAAATTTTCTAGCTCGAAGTCTTCTATTGGCTGGGCTAAGTAGGTATCCCATGGTGCACTGCTCCATATCCCCAGATCTCATTTGCTGCTCGTGTAGCTCGGACGTGGTCTCGCTTTGGCTGTAGCTAAGTACCTTTTTTCTTGTCTTAAGAAAAATTTTTGCTCATAAACAAAAAGCTATTTTCATAGCTATTGTCTTTAGTGTTGTTTAGATTTTGGTAGTGTACTTGTGTTGTGGTATCCCGCTAACTGTTCCCTTGGGCTAGGCCCATTTCAGTTAGAGGACCTAGTCCTTTTGTCCTGTCTGTTAGCGCTAAACCGTTTAAATTAGAGGTTTGTTTTTTGTTCCCTGAATTGGTGGTCTTTACCCATTTCAGTTAGAGGGTTTTGGCATAGTCTGTCCCGGTGTGTGTGTCTAGTGTGCGTGTTCTGTTACTATCCATAACTGGTTCCCACGGTTTTTTTTTTTTTTTTTTTTTTGTGGTTGAGTGTCTTGTCAGACCAATTCTTGGGTTGCGTTGTTGGTGTTTGGTCGTGAAAAATGTCCAAAGATTCCAAGGAGCACAAACCTTCGGGTTTTAAAAAGTGCTCTAAATGCGGGTACAAAATGCCCATCACCGATGGGCATTCTATTTGTGTTTCATCTGCAGGAGTCCTGCAGTTTCTGCCATGCTGCTCCAAGAGAGAAAGAATAAGCTGATTTTAAAGGAAATCTTAAAACCTCCTTTTGAAGAGGCCTTGCATTCCTCTCCCAGTGCCAAGTCTAAGTCATCTAAGTCAAAAAAGAGATCTTCGGCTCCGTCTGCTTCCTCGGAGCCTCCGGAGAAAGTCACAAAAATGGCATCGACCTCCTTGGCTCCACTGTCCTCTGGGCCACAGGCGGTGTCGGTGTTGATCGAACCGGCATCGGCTCCAGTTATATTAGAACCTCTTCAGAGCCGTTCGCCCAGTCTCAGACCAATTTCTCCTGAGAGGAGATCTTGATCTCCCTCCATGTCCTCCAAATCCTCCAAGACCCTTTCGGATGTGGATGTTGATAGGGTGGTCCAGAGGCTCCTCCAGTCGCCGGTTTTGGCAAAATTGTTTTCGGCTCCGGAGCCCGTCCCGACCCCTTCTTCGATCATTCCTCCTCCGAGTGCATCTCTGTCTTTGGAGCCGGAGTGTTCCGTGCTGTGTGATGTTCATGGGGTGGTTCCGATGGCCCCTCCGGCCCCATCGGTACCGACATCGGCTCTGACCCCGTCAGCTCCGTCCTCTGGGTTCGGGACTGTGGATTCTTCAGTCGGGCCCGAGGGGGACATCTCGGGGCACATTTCGATTCCGAGTCTCCCTCTCGGTGCCTCTGCTCGGGGAACTCCAACTCCCGTCGTGGTCTCGGAGGCTGGCCGGTCCTCGGATTGGGGGGGGGCCTGCTTTCGTGGCCATGCGGACTGCGCTGGCCAAATCGTCAGCTACATCAGGTGGGTTGGTCACTCTGTCCCCCACCACTCCGGTGAGAGCCTCTGATCACCACCTATCCATGGACAGCAGAACACCAAGGCCTAGGGACACCCCCACAAGTGGTCCCCAACTTTCTGAGGGCTCTTCAGAGTTTGTGCCTGAGGAGCCCCCTAGAAAACGTGCAAGAGGAAGCACATAGACTCCCAGGATGAGTCCCTCACCTCTGATACTGACCTCGAGGAGTCTGAGGCGTCCCCCAAGTCATCCTCTGATGATGTTTCCTTCTCCAATATCCTGGAGATACTGAAGCAAAGAGGTGACTGGCCATCCAAAGCCCCTTCTGAGGAGGAGTCTGTATTCCTTAAGGCCTTTGGTGCTCAGCCCTCCACCTCCTGGGTGTCCCCACCCTTTGATGAGCTCCTAGATTTGATCAGTCGAAGGGTGTGGGAAAACCCTGATTCTGTGGAACCCGTACCCAGGCATCCAAACAAGTTTCTTTCTGCTCCCCAGGGTAAGGAGTTCCTGTCCAAAGGAGTCCCTGTAGATGCCATGGTGGTGGCGGCGGCCACTCAGAGGGAAGTAGTAGAGACCTCTTCCTCTGTCCATCCTCCTAACAAGGAGATTAGGACCATGGACCGGTATGGGAAGCGTACCCTCTCATCAGCAACCTTTACCTTACGGTCGCTGAACTGTCTCACTTCACTCGGCTCCAGAGAGATATCCTCAAGGAGTTAGGAGATATCTTGCGGGTAACGTCCCCGAGGCGGTGGCTCAAGATGGTTAACGCCCAGATGTCTACCCTTAATTCCATTGTCAACTCCTCCATGCGGCTCATTTTGTATGCAGCCGAGGAAGTGAGTAGGGCAGCAAGCTCAGGAGTCGCCCTTAGAAGGCAAGCCTGGCTGCGCCTTTGTCACTTTGCGGAGGCCTTCAAGTCTTCCTTCACTGACGCCCCCCTTGATGGTTCTTCCTTGTTCGGAACCAAAATGAAAGACACCCTCACCAGGTGCGAGCAAGAGGGAAAGACCCTGTCTGCCGTAGGGGTCCATTTTTCCCTTCCTTCTAGGCCTTACCCCAAGGCCCAGCGGGGCAGGAAGATGTGGTTCAAGAAATCACAGAGGTTTTTCCCTGCCGCACAAGGTGAGTCCCCCTCCAGAGGCAGAGGAGGGGGAGGTTATTCAGGGAGATGCCACCCTAGAGGCAGAGGGGGCCCCCGCAATTCGGGAGACTGCGATTCCTTTTGCGGCTCTCTATACTCTCGTTCCTGAGGGAGTGCCTGGCTGTGCTTATCTGGAGCCAGTCGGGGGTCAAATTTCATTATATCTGGAAGCCTGGGAAAGCATCACCCAGGACGGATGGGTATTGCGAATAATTTCCGGAGGTTATCTCATTCCATTTACATCAGACCCCCCTTCAATCAGGAAAATCCCAGACATTCCACCCAGTCAAAGGGATCAAGCAGCCTCAGAGGTTTCAAAGCTGCGAGAAAAAGGAGCCATCCAGCGTGTTCCCTCAGACCAAATCGGATTAGGGACTTACTCAAGATTCTTTTTGGTGCCGAAAAGATCAGGGGACCTGAGACCCATATTAGATCTCAGCCGACTGAACAACTATGTACAGAAGTCCAAGTTCCGTATGGTCACACTACAGTCGATTCTCCCATTGTTGGAAGAGGAGTTATGGATGTGCTCCATCGACCTCAAGGATGCCTACTACCATGTCAAAATGGACAGGACATCCAGGAGTCACCTATGCTTCCGGCTGGGAGCCAGTCATTTCCAGTTTTGAGCCCTGCCCTTTGATCTCACCACAGCCCCAGGGTGTTCACCGAGTGTATGGCGGTGGTGACTGCTGACTTGAGATGTCAGGGATTCCAAGTTTTTCCATATCTGGACGACTGGCTCCTTACCGCCCCCACCAGGCATCAACTAGTCCGAACCAGGGACGCTACCATCACTCTGTGTCAACAGTTGGGCATAACTCTAAATTGGGAAAAATCTGCGTTGTTGCCCTCGCAGTGTGTCACCTTTATAGGTGCAGAATTAGACACCATTCAAATGCGAGCATTTTTACCGCAGGAGAGGGTCAGAGTCTTACAACAACAGATACACATCCTGATGCCCCTGAGGAAAGCAAAGGCAAGATGGGTTCTCCACCTCCTGGGGACCATGGAGGGCAGTGCTACTTGTGTTGCAGGCACTTCAGAGCTTTCTACCTCTGGGGATGATTGCAATACACTTGGACAACGTCAGTAGTGTGGTATCTAAACAAGCAAGGGGGAACCAGGTCTTACCCCCTGTGCTGAGAGGCCATGTGAGTGTGGCAGTGGGCAGTAACTTTCCAAAGGTTTCTGGTGGCAACGCACATTCCCGGGAAGTCCAACGTGATTGCAGACAGGCTAAGCAGAGCTATTCTGATGCCTTACGAGTGGTCCCTGAATCGTCTGGTTGCAGAACGAATCTTCAGCAGATGGGGCCAGCCCCCTCAATGCCAAATGCAGCAGCTACTTCACGCTGATCCCCCCACAGGGGGAGTCACCCAGGGATGCTCTAGTTCACGATTGGCCCTCCGGTCTGCTTTATGCTTTCCTTCCGTTTCCCTTGCTGTCAAAGGCAATTCAGAAAGCACAATCCTTGGGAAGTAGAATGATTCTGATTGCTCTACACTGGCCTCATCAAGTCTGGTTTCCTTTTCTTCAACCATACATTGTGGACACTCCTTGGATTCTGGACCCTCAACCAGATTTACTGACACACATGTCGGGACAGTTCCACCCCTCTGACCCTCCGGTTGACAGCCTGGCTGCTCCACTTCCATCATTAGTTAGGCTTCATAATTTTTCACCAGCAGTGGTTCACATTTTATCTTCATCTCATAAGCCATCTACTAGGAAGATTTATTCTAGCAAATGGAAGAGGTTTTCTATTTGGGCGCATACCCAAGGAATTGACCCTTACACAGCTCCAATTGCTTCAGTCTTGGAGTTTTTGTCTATGCTTTTCCATCAGGGTTCCGCATCAGCTACCATCAAAGTTCAATTGGCAGCGATCTCTAATTTTCATGTTGCTAATGAACCTAGTCTCATGGCTCATACACTCTGCAAGGCTTTCCTGAAGGGTACTCTGTTACTCCATCCCCCAGTCTCCGAACCTATAATGCCCTGGGATCTCAATTTCATTCTACAAGCCCTTACTTCACCACCTTTCGACCCTGCAACTACCTGTGAATTGAAATTTTTGACCTGGAAAACAGTCTTCTTAACAGCAATCACTTCAGCAAGGCGAGTTTCAGAAATTCAAGCCCTTTCTATAAAACCTCCATACTTAATCTTCCATAAGGACAGGGTTTCTCTTAGACCAAATCCTTCTTTCCTTCCTAAAGTGGCTTCCGTGTCTAATCTTAATCAATCCATTGAGTTGCCTGTACTCTTTCCTCATTTTTCAAACAAGGTAGAATTTAAATTTCATCAATTGGATGTACACAGACAGTTATGTTTCTATCTGCACCGAACAAAGGATATCTGGAAGTCTGATCAACTATTTGTCTCCTTTTCGGAAAACAAAATGGGGTCCCTGGTCTCCAAGCTCACCATTTCCAGATGGATATCTAGTTGCATCTCTTTTGCCTACCACGCAGGAGGAAAAGATCTGCCATTTCCGGTCAAGGCTCACTCTACTCGGGCTGTTTCTACATCTACAGCCTATCAGACCAGATTGTCAATGGATGATATATGTGCTGCAGCTACTTGGGCTTCTCCTCACACATTTGTTTCTCATTACAAATTGGACATGGTTTCTAGAGGCAGGTCGTCCTTTGGTTCCACAGTATTCAGGAGTATTTTCCTTTGAGCCACCCTGGATATAGATGCTAGGGACGCTGTCCCACGGGTATGAATGTAGGTGAGATAGGACTACATAACAACAAGAAGTTATGTACTCACCATAACGTTCGATGTATGTAGTCCATCTCGCCTCACATTCTTACATCCCCTCCCACCTTTCCTCTTCCTAGAGGATCTGGAGGTTAGGTGTCTATCTACAAAGTTTCCTTTACTTTAGCTTATTCTTTGTATCTGGATGTTGTGTATGTATGGGGTATGAATGAGTATTGCAGCAAACTAGATCTGGGGATATGGAGCACTGCACCATGGGATACCTGCTTAGCCCAGCCAATAGAAGACTTCGAGCTAGAAAAGTTTGGCAGAGTGGCTCCGAACCCACAGGTAAGAATGTGAGGCGAGATGGACTACATACATCGAACTTTATGGTGAGTACATAACTTCTTGTTTTCTGCTACTAAGAAGTTCTGTTGCCACATTTCACTAATGATGTAGAAGTTAGTCTCACTAGAGAAACTCTTGCTTTATTGTGTATGATTTAAGAAGATATCTGTGTATATTCCTGTAGCATTGCCTCTTAGTAATCAATGCATCTTTAAAAGTCATTATACCTTTCGTTTACACTCTAGGATTAAGTCTTCGTTTAACAGGGTTTTCCTGGTAGATATTCTATCTACATTTAGTATCTCCTTGCATGTGTTTGGTTGTCTTTGCTTCATGTCTTTTTAGGGACACCCTGTCAATAAATATGTCCCATTGGATGGAACCATTTTTAAAGTCCATTCAGGGTTAATACTTGTCTCTGAGTACTCACTGTAACTGTAGATCTTTGAGAGGGAGAAGCAACTGTATTATTTATACTTCAGGTTTGAGCTTGGTTGTGCTCTTTTGGCCTTTGTACCTATATATACAGCAAAAATGTAAAATCATTAAACAGAGAAATGTAATGCTTGTGATGTGAGGGCCAGTTGTGTCATTCCTCCCTGAGCATGCTCTCATAGCCAGGATGCCAGTGAGAGCATAAGCAGTCCTCATGGCTGCTTAAATGACAACCCTTGCCCCATTGATCTGGGAATGCCCCATCACCATGAGAGAATGAATGTGCTGAAATCTATTTGAGGGAGACTTTATGACTGACAGGCAAGGGGGCATAAAGGAGTTAGTAAAATATAATAGGTTGGAGTTTGCTTTCATCTTTAGAACAGCAACAGTACTTTTTTTATGTTGCAAGAAGGTGAATGTTGCATTTGTTATCACTATGTTGCTTGCACATAATTAATTGCTTTCTCACTATTATTAAGTTGCAGACAAGCACATTTTAGCTACAAAAACAGTTTTTAACAAAAGACAACTTGCCTGCTATCATTGTGAAGATCAGTGTGCCTTTCTTTAGTAAAAGTACATAAGCTGTTGCTAGTTTTCTTGGGTGAGTGAAAAGAGCTACACATTCAAAAACAGAGAAACTGTTATTGCAGTTGTGCAGCTTGTAATTCTTCTTGCGTGCTGTACTGGTTCTAGATATACTGGGTGTGACTCTTGGTGGTAAGAATGGATGTTGCTTATAGGCTGCATTGTGTTGCAAATAGCAGAAAGCTTGTTATGCGTCATAAAGTGTTTCACAAAGCAAAAACAGTAACCCTTCTCTTTTAGAAGACCATTGCTAAGATTTCATTTAGACTATTTTTTTTTTTTTTTTTTTTTTGAACTTGCATTTCCTGCATTTGAATATTGCATTTTAATTGACATTATAATGTTTTCAGAAATTATTTGCTTTTTTGTAATATGCCCAGATGTGTCATATAAATAGTGATGGTTTGTATTAAATTTGTACTCTGCTGCCTGTAGTTGATATAATGACCAGCATTGCATGGAAAATAAGTGGATTTCCTCCAAATCGTGTGATTGGTATGGGCTGCAATCTAGATTGTGAGCGCCTCCAGTGTACCGTTGCAGCTCTTCTGAAGACACATTCAACAGAAACACAGGTCTGGATTATTGGAGAACATGGAGAAAATAAAGGTAACATTTGATTTAATTTTTGTAAGAAAATGACTAGGAGGAACCTTAGATCTGATGTTGTTAATCTTCGTCCATTTATTACTGATGGGTTATTGATTCCGTCCTTGGAACTGAGCCGGCCAATATCAAGCACGCGTCAGCCAAAAACGCTTGAGCCAAGGTCCTACCCATAATACTCTGCTCCCTATTACCCCAAATCTCGTTTGCCACGTTGCTGTACAGCCGTGCCAAGCCACTCTCAGCTAAGTGTCTAATCTTTCAAGGTTTATATATTGTTCTTACTCTAAATTTTTCTCAAAAGTTTATTCTAATATTTTCATACCCTATTGCACACTTTAGACTCTCTCCCTTTAGTCTTTTCCCTCTATTACCCTCTTTTCTTACCTTGTGGTAATTCTCCATTACCATCGTTGGTAATCCTTCCCTTTCTCTTTTTACCCTTTTTCTTTGGGTAGCCTTTATTCTTCCTTTTGCTACTGTGCGTCTTCTCCACACCAGTTATGTCGGATAAGAAAAGTACCGTTGGTTTCAAGCAGTGCAAGAACTGCAGCCGTAAGTTACCGCTTTCTGATGGCCATGACATGTGTCTGCTATCTTAGTGTCTCCCACTTGACTGTGAATCCTCCATGTGGGATTTGTAAAAATTTCTCTACCAGGACTCTCAACGAGAGGAAGAATAAGCTAATTTTGAAAGGTCTCCTCAAGTCTCTTTCTCTGAGGCTATTTCTGGATCGGAGGGCTCACCCACTTCTGTTAAACCCTGCAAGAGGCGTTCTTCCTCTTCTTCATCGAAGTCACTCCCTTCTTCTTCCTCTGGAGATTGTAGGGAGTCGACTCACAAGAAGGTGAAATTGATTACTACTCCAACGCTGCCACCTGTGACCCTGTTGGCTCCAGGCTCAGCACCACCCCAAATGATTCTGACTACAGCCATGTGTCTTTTATTGATACCGGCACTAGAGTTCCCGGTGCAGACAGCTACGGTTCCGACAGTTCTGTTGCAACCCCTAATGGCACCATCAATACAGACCCAGTCCGCTTTGGCACCATTGGTACAGTCAACCTTTGGTTCCAAGTATGACTCTTCTGTACTCCATGGCGCAGACATTTTCGGCACCGACATGTGCTTTGGTGCAGTCCTTCTCGACACCGTCCTTTTTGGCGGTGCAGACACTTTCCACTATGGCACCGTACCCTTCGGGGCAGACTTTTGCCTTTACAGTGCAGGCACCTTCAACTACTGTGGCACTGACATCCTCAGCACAGGCTTATTCCACACCATTTTCTTCGGTGCAGACTTCCTCAGCTCTGGCCTCTGCACCTATTGAATTAGCAAGGACCAAGTTTTCCCCTTCACTGGATCCGTTTGCTAGCAGTCAGTATAGTCCTTTCCTGGAAAGGCCAGAATCGGCATCAGCCTTCTCCATGAGGTCAACCAAGAGTCTCTCTGAACAGGATGTGTTGCAGCTTGTTGACCAGCTGCTTGTGGCCAGAGGTCTCTCCCAACCGTTAAAGTCCATGTTCCCTCATTCAGGTGAGCATATATCTCCTCAAACCCCTACGTATACTCCTCCTTTGACTTCCACTCAAGTTTTCGAAGCCTATTACTCCAACAGCAGCTTCCCTTCCTCCGACTCCAGTAGTGGATCTCACTTTGGAACCAGAGTCATCCTTGTGGCCTTCGGTGCACTGGGCATCATGTCAGGCCAGTGGCTGTGCTGTTGGGGTTGGCATTCCTGGCTCCATGCCGATTTTTTTTCTTTATCACCTTCCAGGGATGCTTTCTCTCTTGCGGTTCACAGTCCTCTTGAGACTCCTGGTTTGGGGGCAGGCTCGTCGGGGTGGGGTGTGACCCCGGTTTCAAGGTTGTCATGCTCAGTTCTGGGTTCCCATACCTCCTTGGGTGGGTCAACCTTCCAGGCCATGGAGAGGGCTCTTGCCTCTGCTGGCAAACTCACATGTCGGAGTCCTCCCCCCCCCCCCCATGCCACAACTGTCACAAGCTT
Source organism: Protopterus annectens (assembly GCF_019279795.1). Classification (NCBI taxonomy): domain Eukaryota; kingdom Metazoa; phylum Chordata; order Ceratodontiformes; family Protopteridae; genus Protopterus; species Protopterus annectens. Next base: position 269,637,524 of record NC_056743.1, read on the forward strand.
CAACTGCCAGACACCGGGCACAAGAGCCTTAGGTTTCTCCTCCTCAGGAGACCCCCTCTTTGCAGTCTTCCCCAGATCCTCCCACTAGGAAGTACCCCACAGAGCGTCGTGTAAGAGGAAGCACATGGACTCCACTGAGGAGTCATTGACCGAAAATATGGATTTTGACGATGGGGAAGGGTCTTCACAGTCACCCTCTGATGAGGTGTCCTTTGGTGACATCCTTGAGATCCTTAGAGGGGTGACTGGAAGCCTTCTAATCCTTCCTCTGAGGAAGCCATATTCCTGCAAGTTTTTCATGCCTGGTCCCCTACCTCCTGGGTCACCCCGCCTGCTGATGAGCTCGTCCAGCTCATCGTCCAGCGTGCATGGAAGGCCCCTGACACCATGGAAGCAATACCTAAGAGGCCAGATAAAATATTATCACCTCCAGCTGAGTACCCCCACTGCTTACGAGGTCTTCCAGTAGATGCTATGGTGGTGGCAGCTGCTACTAAGAAGGATTTGGCAAAAGAGAGCCAAACTGTCCATCCTCCCAACAAGGAGTCCCGGGCGATTGACAGATTAGGGAAGTGTGTGTTTGCTTCATCGACCTTCGCTGTAAGATCTTTGAATTATTTGGCACATTTTACCAGGCTTCAGCATGATCGTATCAACCAGCTCCCTGAAACCTTGGTGGGAGCGGTTTCTGATGAAGTCTGTGATAATGTGGCTTCTCAGATAGCCACCCTAGAGTCCATTTCCAATTCTTCCATGCGTCTTATTTCTTACGCAATGGAAGGGACGGCTAGAGCTTCAGGCACAGGTATAGTCGCCAGATGACATGCATGGATGAGCCTTTGCGGACTCCTTTTAAGGCTTCCTTCATGAATGCCCCCATAGAGGCCGCTTCTTTGTTTGGCCCTAAAGTCAAGGATACGCTGGCAAGGTGCGAACAAGATGGCAACACCCTGTCTGCCATTGGTGTCAGACACTCCACTCCTCAGCGATTCTACTCCAGAAATCAGAGGAGCGGAAAGATCTGGCACGAGAAATCACAGGGTTTTTTCTGGGTTACATGTGCCGAGTTGTTCTCCCCTAGAAACATAGAGGGAAACTCCAATGGAAGATGCCCCTTTCGGGGCAGAGGCGGTCCGTAAAACCGGGGCTCCAGAGATTCTTTCTCTGGCCAACCCTATCAGCGCTTCTGAAGAGTTGCCCAACTGCTCACCTCTGGAAGTGGTTGGGGGTAATTTCTCCTTGTACCCCACTACCTGGCAAAAGATAACAACCAACTCTTGGGTACAATGGATAATATCCAGAGGCTATCCACATCCCCTTCCATCTTTGCCCAGTCTCATCAAGAATATTATCTGACGTTCCACACAGTCAAAGGGAAACAGTAGCACACAAAATCCAAAAGCTGCTACAAAAAAGAGTCATCCAGACGGTCCCCTCAGACCAGATAGGATCCGTTTTTTACTCAAGGTTCTTTTTAGTGCCAAAAATGACAGGGGACTGGTGACCAATTCAAGGTTCAGTCTATCCTTCCTCTTCTGGAATAAGATGATTGGATGTGCTCTGTAGATCTTCAAGATGCGTATTATCACATAAAAATGAACAAACGCTCAAGAAGATACCTCCACTTCCGAATAGGAGCCAGTCACTACCAGTGTCGAGTCCTGTCCTTCTGCCTCTCTACAGCCCCCAGAGTGTTCACAAAATGCATGGCAGTGGTTATCGCTCACTTGCAACTTCAAGGATTCCAGGCATTTCCATATCTAGACGACTGGCTCCTCACCGCCCCCACCAAGTGTCTACTGGAAGATGCCCTGCAATATACTCTCTTAACAGCTCGAAGCCTGGGAATCACTGTAAACTGGGAGAAATCCAACGCAACCCCAACTCAGTCTTTGGAATTTATAGGGGTACTGTTGGACATGAGAAATTGTACAGCATCCCTTCCAGAACACAGGCTTTAGAGAATAAGACAAGAAGTTCAACTGCTGCTCTGTCACCACAAATCCCCAGCTCGATCTATACTCCAGCTATTGGGGTCAGTGGCAGCCTCAATTACCATTGTTCCTCTAGCCAGATTCCACATGAGGCTCCTTTAATGGCTACTTCTCACTCAGTGGTACCCTCTACAACATCCTTTGTCCTTTCAGATAAGTGTAACTCAGAGATGCAAGCAAGGTTTCCTCTGGTGGAAGTCTCGAAATCCTCAACAATGGTGTCACCCTTTCAACCCCTATCAACCGATAGCCACGGTGACCATGGATGCCTCCCTGATGGGGTGGGGGGGGGGGCTGTGTCAGGGAAACTCAGTCCAAGGCACCTGGTCGGAATCGGAGGCCCTTTTGCATATCAGTGTCCTGGAACTAAGGGCGGTGCTTCTAGCATTGCAAGCATTTCACTCCATCCTTCCGTCAGGGACTGTTGCAATCCAATCAGACAACATGTCAGTGGTCTGGTACATCAACAAACAAGGGGGCACCAGATCTTAGCCCTTATGCCGAGAGGCCTTGAGTATACGGCAATGGGCGATGGCTCACAAACGCTTTCTAATTGAAATGCACATTCCCGGGAATTCCAACGTGATAACGGACAAAGTGAGCAGGTGCATTCTACAGTCTCACCAGTGGTCCCTCAATCCTCTGATAGCAGCAAAAATCTTCGACCGCTGGGGCCAGCCTTTTTACGACCTATTTGCCTCCCCAACCAACTACAATAGCAGCAGTCTGCATTTAAAGTGGACCTGTGTGTTGAGAGACAGCCTTACAAGACTATCTGCAAATATATAGAGCTGAGTATATTTTTCTGTATTATTCTGTATTATAGAGCTAAATTGTTGCTTAGATATCTGCTGTCTTAGTGTTCTGCAAATATACAGAGATCAGTATATATTTTTTGGTTTTATAATTTGCACTCTGATTCCTCACATCTCTGTTGAAACTCCCCCCCCCCCTCATTTTGCTTTCTATTGCTTGTGTGTTGTTAACTCAAGGTTCCCTTAATTTGAACTGTTAATAGCAGCAGTCTGCATTTAAAGTGGACCTGTGTGTTGAGAGACAGCCTTACAAAACTATCTGCAAATATATAGAGCTGAGTATATTTTTCTGTATTATAGAGCTAAATTGTTGCTTAGATATCTGTTGTCTTAGTGTTCTGCAAATATACAGAGATCAGTATATATTTTTTGGTTTTATAATTTGCACTCTGATTCCTCACATCTCTGTTGAAACTTTTCTCCACCCTCATTTTGGTTTCTATTGCTTGGTTCCCTTAATTTGAACTGTTAATAGCAGCAGTCTGCATTTAAAGTGGACCTGTGTGTTGAGAGACAGCCTTACAAGACTATCTGCAAATATATAGAGCTGAGTATATTTTTCTGTATTATAGAGCTAAATTGTTGCTTAGATATCTGTTGTCTGTGTTCTGCAAATATACAGAGATCAGTATATATTTTTTGGTTTTATAATTTGCACTCTGATTCCTCACATCTCTGTTGAAACCCCCCCCCCATTTTGGTTTCTATTGCTTGTGTGTTGTTAACTCAAGGTTCCCTTAATTTGAACTGTTAATAGCAGCAGTCTGCATTTAAAGTGGACCTGTGTGTTGAGAGACAGCCTTACAAGACTATCTGCAAATATATAGAGCTGAGTATATTTTCTGTATTATAGAGCTAAATTGTTGCTTAGATATCTGTTGTCTTAGTGTTCTGCAAATATACAGAGATCAGTATATATATTTTTTGGTTTTGTAATTTGCACTCTGATTCCTCACATCTCTGTTGAAACTCCCCTCCCTGTTCTTGGTTGTAGTTTAAATTTGGTGGCTTTTGCAGTGCCTGCCCCACTGTAGATTTGATCTAGGACACTCCCCCAGTACCATCTCTTTACCGCATTCTACCTAATAAACCCTTTCTGCACTTGCTTTTAGTCCTTTTTAATTTAATTACATTTTTTCAAACTGTGTGTGGACTAATATTGCTACATACTCAAGTGTGCCAGCTTGCACTGCATGTGAATTGTTTTACTATTATTTTGCTACTTTTCTGAAAAAAAAATTGTAAGCCTGTTTCCTACCTTTCCTGTAATTAGTGTTCCAGATACAGATTTGCTGTATCCAGGACTATTTGTAAGCTTCTGAGCCCCCCAAGCCTTTCTGTGTTGGAGGGAAGCCTTCTAGCTTATCAGTGGGAGTGGTAAGCACTAGGTAACCTGTCTACCACATAAGGAGTGGTTCTGGCCCAGAATTTGTAGTTATTGGCCATTTGGGCGGTCTTCCATCTCTCTCAACTTTCTGATTTGAAGGCCTGCATTTGCACTTGTTTCTGTCCTGTAACTCCTGGGCCCATCTCATTTGCTCACTCAAAAAAAATAAATAAATAAATCTGCTTTTACTGTATTTGTGTTTCTTCCTACTTTATTTTGCTTTTGCGTCATCTTAAAAGTACTGAATTGTATTTATTACTGCTTGGTATAACTAATTCTAAGCCTTTTAGTTTAAGCACTTCGGCTTCAGACCAGTTGTTTTACATTAGGAAGGTTTGTGGTCTGCACTGTAGTGGCAGGACAGGTAGCTTACATCCTTCTAAGTTGGGTACTGCTGATTGAGGGCTCAGTGCCTGTTATTCTAAAAGTGTATTAATTCTGGTTTAAGCACTTGGGCTTCAGGCCAGTTGTTTTGCATTAAGAAGGTTTGTGGTCTGCACTGTAGTGGCAGAACAGGTAGCTTACATCCTTCTAAGTTGGGAACTGCTGATTAAGGGCTCAGTGTCTGTTATTCTAGAAGTGTATTCATTCTGGTTTAAGCACTTGGGCTTCAGGCCAGTTATTTTACATTAAAAGGGTTCGTGGTCTGCACTCTTGTGGGAGGAGAGGCTGGACTCTGCTCTTCTGAGCTGGGAATTTCTGGTTAAAGGCTTATAGTGCCTGCATATTTGAACTGCTTCTTACTGAAATTGGTACACCTTGTTTGCTGTAGCATAGACTAGATCCAGGCCTGCTGAATCTAGCTTTGTTTATATAACTTGAGCACTAATCCAGGCATTCTTTAAAGTATTCAATTGTATCTATTACTGCTTGGTAGTAACTTGATTAAAGAGTAGCTATCATTCTAAGTCTTTTGGATTAAGCACTTGGGCTTCAGACCAGTTGTTTTACATTAGGAAGGTTTGTGGCCTGCACTGTGGTGGCAGGACAGGTAGCTTACATCCTTCTAAGTTGTGAACTGCTGATTGAGGGCTCAGTGTCTGTTATTCTAAAAGTGTATTAGTTCTGGTTTAAGCACTTGGGCTTCAGGCCAGTTATTTTACATTAAGAAGGTTCGTGGTCTGCACTCTTGTGGGAGGAGCGGCTGGACTCTGCCCATCTGAGCTGGGAATTTCTGGTTAAAGGCTCATAGTGCCTGCATATTTGAACTGTTTCTTACTGAAATTGGTACACATTGTTTGCTGTAGCATAGACTAGATCCAGGCCTGCTGAATCTAGCTTTATTTGTATGCTTGTTGTTTGCTTGTTATTTCCCTGAAATGTTAATTCCACCTAAAATGTGGCTTTTCAGCGCTTCTGTGGATCCCTAGTGATATCTGCATTGCTTACTGTACTTATTTCCTTGTTTCACTTGAAAGAAAGTTACTGTTTGTCGTTTTTGCTTTTAAGTTACCTGTAACACATTGCATTTAAGTTACCTGGCACTTGCTCACTAAAGCAATTATATAAGTCAGCACTAAAATATTAAAAGCACTACACCCTCACAAACTCCCCTTGAGTACCTCGTTCCCCATTGGCCCTTTTTTTCAGTTATAAAGGAATTCCCAATACTATTCTAGCATGTCCAAAGGTCAGTTGTCAATCTCCTCTCTGGTCCAGCTGGTGAATCTGGGAATCTTGAGGCAATGTTACAACTGCCTCATGTACACAGACAACCCTCTCCTCCTCCCAACAAATTCCAACACATGTGAGAGATGCAACCATATAGCCATACTGGAGGCTAAGCTCTCTCAACTCAGTACTGGCGAAACCAGTCAGGAGGAGAAGGAAACTACACTCACTACAATTCCAGTCTCACATAGACCTACCATGACAGCAAACCAAACACATAAACACACAAAAACATACTCAGAGGCTCTAAATAAAAATCTGCCTAAGCAGCAGAGACCTCCAAAGCAGACACCCAAGCAACCGCTACCCCAAAACAAAACACGTGCAACACATAGCTCACAAAGCCAGTGTGCCGAACAGTCACTGCCCTTAAGGCTAAACAACACACCTGATGCACTTGTAATAGGTGACTCTATCGTCAGGCACACTGACGTCCCGCTCACCAGGTTGAACAAGGAGAAGGTCACGGTGAGCTGCCTGTCAGGCGTTAGGATCCGCCACATAACACAAGCACTCAGGTCACTCCAAGGCAAGTACAAATATGACTCAGTCATTGTCCATGCTGGTGTGAATGACCTGAGACGTACCTCCCTGGACTACATGAAAAGAGACATAGAGGAGCTCTCTGAGCATGTAGCCCAGGCCGGTATGACCCTGACCTTGAGTAGCATCTTACCCTCACCAAGAATGATGCCACAATATGAAGACAAGATGATCAATTTCAACAATTGGCTTAAGTATTGGTGTCATTCAAAGGGGATCCAATGCCTGTCAGCCTGGGATGACATGCTCGACAAGCCACGATGCTTCGCTAGGGACGGCTTGTCACCCCTGGGCTTTCGGATATTGAGAAAGGCTCTTGCTACCCCCATAGTGTCTTTTTTAGGCAAGGCTCAAAAGACAAACCCATCTCCATAGGTATCACAAGGGATAAGAAACTAAGAGTAATGCTACTCAATGCCAGAAGTCTAAACCTCAAGATGCACGCACTCGAAATTCTCCTTAGCATGGAGAACATCGATATCTGTGCAGTAACAGAAACCTGGTTCAAGCCTCCCGAGAGCACCCCAGCACTACCAGGTTATACCTCATATCATGCTTTTCGGCCCCAAAACTTGGACCGAACCACAAAAGGAGGGGGAGTATCAATATTCGTCAAAGATACCCACACCTCCAGGTTGGTGGCACAGCACGAAGCATCAGAGACTATCCATGTGCAACTAACAGTGGGTAAAACTGCCTTCCAGTTTATAGCCTACTACAGACCACCCTCCCAAACCCAGGAACCCCACTCGGCCTTCCTGAGAACACTGGAAAATATGAAGGTCTCTCCAAGCACCATTATATTGGGCGACTTCAACTACCCAAACATAGACTGGGAGCATTACTCTAGCTCCAACACCCTTGCCCAAAGGTTCCTAGAATTTATAAACTCAAATGCTATGGAACAACTTGTTACCACTCCCACAAGAGGGGAAAATATACTGGACTTGATCATCACCAACATATGGGGACTCTATGCTCCAGACCAGAAGTGTATCCCTCACTGGTAAGATCAGACCATAAACTAATCTCACTGGATATTCACATCCTGACTCCACCCCCTGCCCTGAAAACCACAGTGAAAAACTTCTCTAAAGCAAATTTCACACTCCTCAAAACCGAGGTGGAATCCTTCAAAGCCCCCGGGCCTGTGGAAAATACGGCCCAGACCGCAGAATCCTTTATAAACGCATTCTATGAACACCTTCAGGAATGCATGGATCATGCAATCCAAAATAAAACCAAGACCCAATCCTCCAAAGGCAGACGTCCTGTCTGGTGGACCCCAGCCATAAACAAACTATAGAATAGAAGGAGGAAGCTACTACATGATAGAGCAAAATCCCAAAAGGGAAGGCATCTCTGATCAGTATTAGCAAAAAACTACGGCACTCATAAAATCGTCTAAGGCCAGCTTTGAGAGAAAAATTGCACAGGACACTAAGGATAATCACAAGGCTTTCTTTAGTTATGTTAGGAACCTGGGTGGGAATTCCCAGATATGCTCAGAATTAGTCCAAAATGACAAAAAAATACACCAAACCCACAGACATTGCCAACATCCTAGCTGACCGGTTCAACGCAAACTTCTCCCCCCTCCCCACCAAAAGGGCAAATATCTATCCCAGCAGAGTGCTTCCCCCCTGACATCTCAGATGCTCGGGTAAGAGCTGCCCTCTCCAAAGCAAAAAACACAGCATCAGTGGGACCAGACGGTGTCCCGGGCTGCGTCCTACATAACTCAAAGAAGAGCTAAACCCAAACATAAAACTACTGGTCAATCTCAGCCTTACTACAGGATATGTACCCAAAGAGTGGCGTACAGCAGCAGTGGTCCCTCTCCACAAAGGTGGTGCCTCAACGGATCCTGGAAACTATCACCCCATAAGCTTGACAAGCTTGGTCTGCAACGCTATGGAAAGGATCATCATGGACCTCATAAATAAAGATATTGGGGACCTACAGACACTGGATCCTACCCAGTTCGGCTTTAAGTGCAGATCCTGCCTCTTAAACCTGGTTAATTTCTTTGAAACAGTCACCAAGGCCATTGACGAGGGGAAGGTGGTCCACACAGCCTACCTGGACCTTGCAAAAGCCTTCGATACAATACCCCACTCGGGCATTATAGATAAGCTCACCCGCTTAAATATAAGCCCCTATGTCACTAGATGGGTTGCAAACTGGCTCAAGGACAGAACCCACATGGTTAGAATTGCTGGAGCCATGTCAGACTCCAAACCAGTTACAAGTGGCGTCCCACAAGGCTCAGTCCTGGGACCTCTCTTGTTCGGTATATGTTTCTCGGAGGTACAGGCCAACACGGAAGGACTGTGGCTGACCAAGTTCGCAGATGACTGCAAACTGGGTGCCATAATTGACTCTCCAGCCGACACAAGCATCCTCCAAAAGGGCCTCATAGAAACAGACAACTGGTGCCAGAGCCATGGCCTCAAGCTAAACGCCAAAAAGTGTATAGTCATCCCCTTTGGCAAAAACAAAGCGCCCACAAATTACCACATAGGTGGTAATCCATTAAATACAGAAGAAGTAATTAGGGACCTGGGGACCCAAGTTAATAGCAATCTCTCATTTGACAACCACGTGGCCAAAGTGGTTAGAAAAACAGTTTATATAGCCCACCTAATCATGAAGGGATTCACATCTAGATCAGGGGAGATCATCATGCCTCTTTACTCATCCCTCATCAGGCCCATAATTGAGTACAATGCCCCTTTTGGGATGTACCTTACCAGACACCTGCAGCAACTGGAAAGACCCCAAAAGTACCTCACCAAGAGGATCAAAGGGCTCAAACAGATGCCATATGCTGCCCAGTTAAAGAAACTCCAGCTCTACTCAGTGGCATACCGTCTGCTCAGAGGCGATCTGTGCCTGACATATAAAGCCATGTCCAACCCGGAATTAATGGGCATGCTGCACCTCAAAAAATCCAAATCCCATCGAGCTACGCGCTCGAGAAACTTGAACCTCAGCACTGAAATAAATAGGACATGCTGGAGGGACAAATTCATAACCGAGAGGCTCCCTTCACTCTGGAATAAAGTCCCAGTCCAGGTTAGGCAGAGTCCCTCATTGACTCTCTTCAAGAGGAATCTTGATGAGTGGATGGGAGATCATAGGTTTACCCCGGGTATCACTTCTGTGTCACTGTTAGACAGAGGCACAGTATACTAACCTCGAAAAAGGGCATAGAAAAATTAATTTAAAATGGGTGGCAAAAGCCAAACACACTCTGGCTAGGCTTATAAGTGCCCTAGGGCAGATAGCCTAGTATGAACCTATGAACCTATGAACAAGTGCAGCAACTACTTTGCCCTGATCCCCTCTTGGGAGCGGTCACCAAGGGACGCTGTAGTCCAAGTTTGGCCCTCAGGTCATCTTTAAGCTTATTCTCTCCCCCCCCCTCATTTCCCAATTTCTAAAGAAAGCACGACAGTTGAATAGCAAAGTGATCCTCATTGCTCCATATTGGCCTTGACAAGTCTGGTTTCCCTTCCTCTCACCTGCTAGATCAACCGTGGATCCTCAATCCATCCCCAGTGTTGATCTCCAGTCCGCATGGTCTGATTCACCCCATTCTAACAACCCTGAAACTGACAGCTTGGTTTCTCCACTTCCAGTGATTGCCAGGCATGAAAACATTTCGTCTCCTGTGTGCAATATTCTTTTGCATCTCATAAATCATCCACCAGACTAATCTATCTTAACAAATGGAAAGGTTTTCTTTGTGGACACCAAATAAACAACTAGACCCCTTGTCAGCCCCAGTCTCGTGGTATTGGATTACTTACCACATCTTTTCCACTCTGGGATGTCTGCATCTACTATCCATGTACATTTAGCTGCCATCTCAAATTTTCATATTGGTTTTCAAGATTCTTCACTTATGTCACACAGACTCTGTAAGACTTTCTTGAAAGGGGTTATCCACCTAAAACCTCCCTTTAGAGAATCCGTACAACCTTGGGATTTTGCTTTGGTTCTGCAAGCTCGAACAGCTCCACCCTTTGAACCTACATCTTCATGTGATGTAAAATATTTGTTTTTAATTGCAATCACATCGGCCAAGCGACTGTCAGAACTTCAGGCCTTATGCATCAAACCTCCCTATCTTATCTCTAAGGGTATCACTGAGAACTAATTCTACCTTTTTACCAGAAGTGGTGTCAGAGCGATCTATCAACCAGTCCATTGACCTTCCAGTGTTCTTTCCTAGCCATTCTAACAAGAGAGAGTATTGCCTGCACTCCTTGGATGTTCATAGGCAAATACGATTTTATCTGGACAGAACAAAATCTACCCGTAAATCAGACCAACTGTTTCATCTTTTTCTGGACCTAGATGGGGTCATCCTGTATCAAAAGTTACAGTGGCTTCATGGTTGAGAAATTGTATTACTTTTATCTATAACAAAAACAATCTCACCTTGCCTCACGGAGTGAAAGCACATTCTACAAGGTCTATGGCAACTTCAGCAGCTTTCCATGCTAAGGCTTCCTTCAGTGATATTTGCTTAGCTGCAACTTGGGCCAAACCTCATACCTTTATTCTTCATTACAAATTGGACTTGGCCTCCAGAGGTAGAGGTTCTTTTGGTTCCATGGTGGTCAGGAATGTCCTTCCATGAGGGCCACACAGGAATTTAGGTAGCTGGGGACTCTGTCCCATCAGTAAGGAATGAACGAAGATTAACATCAGATAAAGAAGTTATGTCTCACCGTAATGTTCCATTTGTGTTGTTGATCTTCGTTCATTCATTGCTTCCCACCCTCCGTCCCCCATCTGGAGGTTCTTGATTGATCTCATGTACTCCTGTCTTGTAGGTCTGTTATGATCAGAGGTGGTAGCCTCTACTTTTATCTATCAACTTGCAAACTCGATCTGAGGTAACAGGGAACAGAGCACTCTAGGTAGGACCTTGGCAAGAGAGTTTTTGGCTGATGCGAGCTTGATGTTGGCCGGCTCGGTTCCGAGTACAGAACAGATAACCCATTAATAATGAATGAACGAAGATCAACAACACAGATGGAACGTTAAGGTAAGACATAACTTCTTTTTTTCTTTTGGGTAGAGCAAACTGGCACCTACAGACTTATCTCATTATGATTATGGCTACATGGAGGAGGCACTGCTTTAGTTCTGCAACAAACATATCCTCCGTTCTGCAATGCTGAACATAAAACTGATAGCTCTGAACAACAGTTGATGTAGTTACCATTTTACGCTTACTATTATTGGTGCAATTGGCATGTTTTGTTTCTAGCCGACAGTTAACAGTCATTGCCTTTGCCTTTTGGTCTTGTATCTCATTTAGAACATTTGCTGATAACACTGCCTTTGGAAGTAAAAAATCAAAGGTGCTTCCTGCTGTTGTAAAGTATAAGCATTTAAATAGTAAGTTTAGGACTGTGAGCTCCACTTTTTAGTGGTAGGAGTGTGTGGAGAAGGAATAGTTCTCCAGAATACAGCTCCTTCTAGCAAGAAAATACTATGAGATGTTGTCAGTTTTCATTCTGCCCTCAAGTGTTGAGGGTTTGGATCAGTTACTAAAGCTCATGGTCACCACAAAGCTCTCAAGCTTCTCCCTTACCCATAATGCACCAACCCCTAACATACCCCAGATCTCATTTGCTGCTTTTCACAAAAAAATGTGGTCAGCCTTAGCTTGCGAGTTTCATTAAGATAAGTATATTTTTTTGTCTTTAATCTCATAATGTCTTTACTCTACACGTGTGTGTGTGTGTGTGTGTGTGTGTGTGTGTGTGTGTGTGTGTGTGTGTATATATATATATATATATATATATATATATATATATATATATATATATATATATATAAAAACAGATTCACTACTAAATCCCGAAACCGCACAATACCGACACTGAAAATACCGACGCCCAGAAGAACGAAACTACAAAATACTGAAATCAACAAAACAACAAAATAAAACCCCAGATGCAGCAATAACAACATGTATGCAGGGGGGCAAGCCCCCCTGCACCCCCCCCCCGTAACTTAAATATACGATTGCACTACACTTGGGAGAATGGCAAACCTACCTTTACGCACTATACGGCAATCTCCATTATTCGCTGTCAGGATTCTGAAGTTTCGCTTTTCTGGGCGTCGGTATTCTGCGGTTTTGGGCTTTTGTAGTGTTCTCATACACACACACACACACACACACACACACACACACACACACACACACACACACACACACATATATATATTATATCCCCTTAACCTCATACAGTATTGTAATTCTTATTTATTATTGTTGGTAGTCTGTTTTTCTCCAGCAAAATGAGATTTATAAATAAGAAAGCTAAGTCTTAATTTTTTTTTTTCCTATAGTTACCAGCATGTTTGAGAAAGGACCTTCCGGCTGTAAAAAGTGTCTGAAATGACCTCTTTCATATGATTGTACTCTGTGTTTATTGTTTAGGCCTGAAACATCTAGAGGAGGATTGTTCCATTTGTAAGAATGTCAATCCCAAGGCTCTTGCAGCTAGGAAAAATAAAAAAAAGCTTATTCTCAAAGGTTTATTGCCATCTTCTTTTGGTGCAGCTGTCTGGGGGCTCAATCACTCAAAATTAAAGCTAAGGAGTCCATATCAAAGTCTTCTAAGCCTTCTACTTCCTCAACTCTGGCTTCAGAGCCATCAAGGAAAAGACTGAAATTAAATCCAAGAACATCTCAAAGGTCCTCCCTTTCAGATCAGAACAAGAAGAAACTAGTGAATCCTACATCCTCGGATCCAAGAAAGAAACCCACAGAGCCGATTATTTCAGGTCCGATTATTCCTCCAAGGACCAGGTGTTCCCCTACTTATGATCCTGTGCCTTCCAGGATTCCCTCCCCTATTTTGGAAAGGCATCGATCCAAGTCATCTTCCCTTGCCTTGTCTCGTTCTTCTAGAAATTTGACTGAGGAAGATGTGGACAGAATGATTGGGAAGATTCACTTAACACAGATACAGATGGGTGTTTTGCTACTTCCTACCTCCTCAGGTCAGGAGGTTCTTCCATCTACCACACCACCACTTCTTACTCCTTCTCTGATCCCTCTGGTTGCTTTAGAATCTCTGGATCTGTACCTTCCAGGTCTATCTGGCTTGGATCAGAAGATAACTTTTTCTTTGAATCTGAAGTTAACTTTGAGTGCACCAGCTCCGACATCATCACATCTGGGTGACTGTCAGAGCTGAAACTTCCTTGTTGCGTCTGAGGCATTGGAGTTGACTCCAAAGGTTTTGGAGCCATCTCTGTGCCTTGATGCTTTGGCACTGGATAGCTCGAGTCTGACTTCCTGCTCAGCGATATTGCTTTTGGGGTGGGAGGAGACAGAGGTCCAGCACCTTGCTTTCTCAGCACAGAGGTCTTCCTTCTCTCCAGAGTGGTCTGCCTTTGAGGTAGTGAAGAGGGTATTTTCTGCTCCGACAGGACTGACAAATCCAGCCAGCTGGCATCTTCAGTCCAGTTCCTAGATGGCTCTTTACTTGGAGTCACATCATTCTACGCCACAGCGACAGCCAGCTCGATATCCCCCAGACCACCAAGCAAGGTTTCACAATCTCTTCTAACACTTCTTTGTTGTATCCCATTGAGGAAGTCCCTAGGAAGAGAAAGTGCAAGAGGAAGCACTTGGATTCTCTACAAGAGTCTGTTACGGATGATTTCGATGAGGGTAAAGGGTCCCCACAATCGCCTCCAGAAGATATCTCATTTGGAGACATCCTTGAGATTTTGAAGAAGAGAGGTGGTTGGACCTCCAGCATCCCTTCACCAGAGGAATCAGTATTTCTGGAGGACTTTGGAGCTGGCCTATCTACCTCCTGGGTTACTCCACCCACTGACAAGCTCATTGATTTGTCTCTTGGCAGGTGTGGAAGGAGCCTGACTCAGTTGAGCCTGTCCCTAAGAGGCCAGATCGTATTCTGGCTCCACCTGTCAGGAAGGAAGTTTGGAGTAAGGGGATGCCCATGGATGCCATGGTTGGCGGAGGCCACCAAAACAGAGCTTGCTGAACAAAGTTTCTGTGTTCATCCCCCTAACAGGACTCTAGGGTGATGGATCTTCGCTCTTAGCTCGCTGAACTATTTGGTACATTTTACTAGGTTACAAAGGGACTTGATCAAAGAACTTTCAAAATCCCTTTCGAGGACTGTTACTGCTGAGGCCCAGTCGTCTATGGTCTCCCAGTTCTCTACCCTCCAGTCCATTTTGATCTAATTTATGAGGCTTATTTCACATGCAGCCGAAGGTGCCTCAAGGGCAGCAGGTTCAGGCATATCTATTAGGAGGCATGCCTAGATGTGTTTATGTGATTCTGCAGAGCCTTTTAAGGTCCTCATTCTTCAATACTGCCTTTGACAGCAAATCATTGTTTGGCCCAAACGTGAAGGACACATTATCCAGGTGTGAGAAGGAAGGAAAGACCCTGTCTGCTATGTGCACATTTTTCAACTCAACAATCCTTTTCTGTGACTCAATGAGGTGGTCAGAAAAAAATGTAGTTCAGGACGTCCCAGTGTCCTGTCTAGGGCACACATGGAGAGAGTTTCCCTAGGGGCAGAAGGAGTAACTCTAATGAACAGTGATGACCCTGTGGCAAAACCAGGGATCCAGAGATTCTTTCTGTGATAGACCCTACTAGTGCTTCTGAGCAGAGGCCCGATTTTCCTCTTCTAGAGGCAATCGGGTTTGACTATCCCTGCACCAGAGAGCCTGGCTAGATATAACAAGAGACACTTTGGTACAGAGGATTATTTCCAGAGGTTATATAATTCCCTTTTCCCTTCCAGCTCCAACTGTATGCAAAATTCCCAATGTTCTACCCAATCAGAGAAAAGGAGCAGCACTAGGAATACAAAACCTGCTGGAAAAAAATCATCCAAGAGGTCCCGCCAGACCACATAGAATCTGGAACTTACTGAAGATTCTTTTTAGTGCAAAAGAAAACCAGGGACTGGAGACTGATTTTAGATCTCAACATTTTGAAAAAGTGAGTTTAACATATAAAATTTCAGCTGGTCACTACTTTATCATGAGGCATGTTACTCTACACCTCTTTTTACCTCTCATGAAAAACATTTTAGACTTCTACCTTTCTTATACACTATTTTAGGGCAATTACTAAATACTTTAGGGATATCAGGCAATTGTTGAAACAAATTCCAATATTTAACAATGATGTTCTTTATAACCATATGTTCCTGACTGAATTCTAAACATAACGCTTGTTCATAACCATTGTTATTTTCATTATAATTTTTATTATTCTGTACATTATTTCTTACAGGAGAATTACCACCAGGGCCCCTGTTCTTGATGTATTTTATGATGGGCACAAACTTTTCACCCCATCCGGGCAATGAGCTCATTTTTATGTCATCTATTATTTGCTCTGGATATCCCCTCTGTAAAAAACATATTTTTGATGCTACTGTTCCTCCACAAAATCACTGAAGTTCAAGGTCATCTGAACTACTCTCACCATCTGTCCCTTAATGATGTTTCGTTTTGGAAATAGGGTGTTCACTTTCAAAATGCAAATACGAGTTGCAGAAGATAGGTTTACGATATATTTTAGAGGTGTATTGCTTATTCTCCACAGCTTTCAAAATGGACACATCTAAATAATGTAATTCATATTCATGTACTTCATATATAAATATAAAAAATGTGGTAGTACTTCTAAATAATAGATAAAGTGAATTAACTTGTCTTTATCTTGCCATAATATAAAAATATCATCCAAAAACCTAGTGTGCATAAAACAGTATTGAAAAAATGTAGAATTAGTGACATACTTCAATTCCCATGCATATAAAACCAGATTAGCAAATAGAAGGGCACACAATGTCTCCATGGCTACACCACTATTCTGTTTAAAAATTTCACACTCATGGTATGTGTATATATATATATATATATATATATATATATATATATATATATATTTATTTTTTTAAAACTAATTCCATCAGGTCACATAAAATACGTATATCAAGAGCTGAAAGGAAATCCATCATCAGTGGCTACATATAAATGTGGGACATGTAATCAGTGCCCTTATATAAGTAACTAAAGTAAGATTGCAATAGCATCCAGGAATAGGAAGAGTACTGTGTCTAAATATTTTAATTGTGGCAGTAGTGGGGTGATATATATTGCTGTATGTGATGCCTGTATTTCTTTTTATACAGCCAAGATGGAGAGAGCCATTAGGAAATGGATTTACAAACATATGTATGATATAGGAAACAGTAATGTCAATAACGCTTTACTGAAATATTTACAAGTTTGCCAAAATGGGGCGTTTACATTTTCCATACTTGAACAAAAAAAGGACCCCAGCGGAGGCCAGTTTATTGTGAATTAATGTGGCAGATTGCCTTAAATTCCAACAAGGAACCATGGTCCATGACTAAACATTTTTATTTCTTTAGTACCAGTTTTGAAATTAAAAACAGCTAGGCTTAAATTAGATGCATTTCTTATTTATCATATTTTGTGAACATTTTAACATTGTAAGTTTTAAATATTTTAAACATTATCCTTATTGGATATTATTTAATATATTTTATATTGTACATTGTTTGGCATAGGTCCTTTATTAGTGTGTGTACGTTTAAGAAACATAAGGAGCTAATTTATTACTAATCGAGAAATTGTGTGTTGATGTATATAAATATTTGAGGGAAGTTTTTTTTTTTTAAATTCTGATGAAGTCATGGATAAGATCAGGACAAAAGCCCTTGATTGTTGGATTTAGTAAATATTTTGGAACATATTCTAGTGTCATTTTTTTTAGTTGGATTTATTCCAGTGGAACTTGATTTAATGTCTGTTACCCCACATACGCAGTGTGTTGGCATTTGTGTGTTCAGAGGTTCCCCTTCCTGTGGCCTCAACTACTTTGCCAACCTTGGATTCTGGATCCAATTTCAGACCTCCTGTTACATCCAACAGACATGGTTTATCCGGATATCTCAGACCTCAAATTAACAGTGTGCTTTCTCCAATTCCGTTAATAGCCAGATAACTGATGCTGTCTTCCCCTGTCCTTCATATGCTTTTATCTTCCCATAAACCATCTGCAAGAAAGCTTTATACATGTAAGTGGAAAATATTTGTTTACTGGGCACAACAAAAACATTTGGATCCATTTTCAGCTCTGATAAATAGCATGCTTGAATTTTTAGCATTAATCCACTAGTAAGATTCAATTAGCTGGAATGTCTAATTTTCATATTGGGTTTGAAAGTTCATCTGTGACCTGTTCTAAACTTTGTAAAGAATTTTTGAAAGGCACCCTTGTATTGAGACCCCTGTATAAAGATCCTACTCCAGCATCGGATTTGAAATTGGTAGTGCAGGCCTTAATTCATTCCCCCTTTGAACCAGCAGCTAAATGTGACCCTAAGTTCCTGACCTGGAAAACTGTTTTTCCTAGTGGCCATTACCTCTGCTAGAAGAATTTCAGAACTTCAAGCATTGTCATCAAAACCTCCCTACTTGACCTTTCATAATAATAGTGTTACATTACATACCAATGCATCTTTCCTTCCCAAGATATAGTCAGAATCCAATATCAATGAATCCATTAATTTGCCAGTATTCTTTCCTAAATTTGCAAACAAAGGTGAATATATGTTACATTTCTTGGGTATTCCCAGACAATTACATTTTTACTTACATGGGACAAAAGAAATCAGGAAGACATATCAATTGTTTGTTTCCTTTGCAGATTTGAAATTGGACAAACCAGTTACAAAAGTAACTCTAGCCAGATGGCTGGTAGATTGTATTCCTTTTATCTTTTACAAGTTGGATCTAACCTTACCTAAACCTATAAGAGCCCATTTATCTAGATCCAAGGCAACTTCTTCAGTGTTTCTTTGTAGGGCTTCCATGGATGACAATATGTGCGACTGCAACCAGGTCCAGTCCTTATACCTTTACCACTCTTTACAAATTGGATCTGGTCTTGAGGGGGTAGAGCAGCCTTTGGCTCTACTGTGCTCAGGAATATCTTTCCTTAGAGTCCACCCAGGATTTTGGGTAGCTGAGGACTCTTTCCCAACAGTTGAGGATAGAATCAAAAATTGACAGCATCAGGTAAAGAAGTTATGTACCTACCATAACGTTCCATCTGTGTTGTCCATTTTCAGTCTTCTCAGCTTCCAGCCCACCAATCGTCCCAACCTTTTTCACAACAAACTTCTGGAAGATTGAGATATTGTAAGGGCAACACTTCCCTTTATGTTGACCTCCAGATATAGTTTATTGTGTAGGATTTATACAAATGTATATGTCCATATGCATGCACATTGGCAGATATCATTTTACATAAATCAGCAAACAAGATCCAGGGTATGTTAGGGGTTGGAGTAATATGGGTAAGGGAGAAGCTCAAGAGCTTTTTGGTTACCAGGAGTTTTAGCAACAGCAGAATAGGATCCGAAGTTCAGATCTGATCCCAACAGTTGCGGAAGAATGAAAATGGACAATGCAGATTGAAAATTTATGGTGAGTACATAACTTCTTTTTAATGTATATCTGGTTATTTGTTGTGTAAATATTTGGGATACCCAGTGGAATTTCAAGTAATGTAACTGTTATCCTCAGAAGAGCAAGAAGGTGAATGTTGCATTTTTTTATTACTTTCTCCAGCTTCTCAATGTCTGTACATTCTCAGAGTTAATATCTATATATATTGTTACAGTTTATAAGAGTGAATGCTCAGAAGAGCAAACACTTTTTGCCCTAGTTAAAAAGAGTGAATGCTTAGAAAAGTGAACACACTATTTCCAGCTACTTTCCTTGCGAGATGACACTGCAGCGGGGTCAGGGAATTTGCTGTTATCCTGCTGTTCTGCAGTCTTGGAATTGATATGTATCTGTATCTATCTATATATTTTTATATCTATATATATATATATATATATATATATATATCTAATCTATCAATATATATATATATATATATATATATATATATATATATATATATATATATATATATATATATATATAATTAGCAGGGTGTGTGCAGGGATGCATAGGGGCTTGCCTCCCTACAAAAAATATTTTTATTTTTTTGTACTTTTCAATCATTTTGATTTGCTATAAAATGATTGCTCTGTCTTCATTCACTTTTTGAAGCATTCAGTATTTGATGATATACTCACATGTATATAGTTTTTTTTTTTTTTTGGGTGGGGGGGTTGTGGTTTGTACCCATACTGGGATGCACAAGTCTTTTGCGTTTTGCGACCTGTGAAGTGAACGGTTATGAGTTTTCTTCCTGTCAATGTTTTAGATGTTTTAGTGTCAAATAATCAAACATTAATTAAACTAAAACCCAATTATTTGCAGCAAACTACAATTATATCAGTAATGCTTTATTGTGTATATTTTACACTATTTTTGCTGCTGCATGCATTAACTTTTATTTACATCTCTGAAAATACATAGGCTCTGCACCTCAAACCTTAAACTCTGTCTGGCACCAGTCAATTTACCATCCTGCCGTCCTGCAGATTTCTGTAATACCTGTTAACTGAAGCTTTCCATCCATCTGTAAAGCATCTCCAAAAATGAAGCTAAGCTGCATTTTAATATTAATCGAGACTTTTCCTATGCTGCATACAGCCATGCTGTGCTTAATTTCTGAACACTGACTTGCATAAGTAGTCATAGGCCTAGTTGTTCCTTTAACAGGAAGTTAACAGCATTACAATAGTTGTACTTCTAGTCAAAAAAGTTATATCCAACCTATTCACAAAAAACAACTGATGACTGAAAGTGCTCTTCTAAACTTGTATCAAAAATAGTCGCATACTGTGAAATGTGTAAATGAATGTGGGAAATGCGTGAAAATGCTTATCCTTTGATGATGCTGGCTCTTGAAATGCATTATGCAGTGTGCTATTTTCATGCTGGTTTCACAAACACTGTGTGTCTGAGTCTTATTTTTTGGTTACTACCAGAGAAAGCTTTTGCAGTAGACAGCTTTATCTTCTCAGTGAGTGCACTGTAGGACTGCTAGCCATGAGCCATTCATGCTTACCCTTCTTGACTGACTCCTTAAGTCCCAGGTCTGATGCCTGAACCCAGATTAGATGTGTTATAGTCAGCACCGTACCTCTCGACTGTGCAGAATTTATGGAATGTCTGATTTTGACTCATATTTTTGCCCTGTGTCTTGTAAAATTTTCAGGTAAATCACTGAGGATCACAGTCAACTAGTAATGCCAGATTGTAGTTTCATACTTTTTATTGTTCAGCAAATGCATTTTGATGCAACAACCTGTTATACTTAACATTTTAAGAAAATTTGTGTCCTATTTAAAAAGCGTTCCGTGATTCTGAGCCTTAGTCACTCCCATAGTTTTTGGCTTTGTCCAGAAATATATTAAAAGGCATGGTCAGGGCAACAATTTCTGTTCCACTGGAGCTTCTGATTTTTGATAGTTTTGAAACAAACTGAATTGTACATTGGATTTTTTCACAAAGAGTGCCCAATGTTTTTGAGAGTGCACCCTTATGAACATTGTATTGCGTGTCTCGTGTGCCAAACTGGTGACAGAAGTTAAGCATGTTCCTAACAGTACTGTTACATCTCTTATCTTTAATCTGTTTGACTTTCTGTAGCACATCCTAAGGGTTTTTCAGGATAGATAGATCCCATTATTCATTTGTTGTGCAATACAACAGCACTTGATATAACTGTAACCTGACCCACATATGCATCTTTAGTACACTTCATAATGATATGGGCAAGTCTGTGATTGTGACAATACAGCATTATAACACAGTAAACTCTCAGTTAACTGGAACTCGAGCAACCAGAAAAAAAATCGAAAACATACAATACAATTTCCATGTGTTGCACTTTCTGTTTCATGCCCACAGAAACATACCTTATGTTTTCAGAGTTTGAGTTTTAAAAAGGAAGATGGGAATAAATTCCCTCTCTCCCCAAACTAAGAGCAAGTCAAACCAAACAAATAGTATAAGGTACAGTATTAGTCGGGCCTATTTTTAATAACTCTCAAGCAACCAAAACCTGCAGTTTTACTGTACTGTGGTTGTATTTGCTTTCTGTCTAAGAAAAACTGCTTTCCAGGCTCATCTAAAGAACTGCTTTTTCATTTGTTGTATTTGTTGTAACACTGTGCATTATTGGGACAGTCAAAGTAAAACGTGTTTTCTAGCGAGGAAAAAGTCATAGTGAACTTTAATTTGCTTCTATCTCTGGTCATCTTTAAAGACGAGTCACGTATTTAAGCACTGCTGTTTTCAGAATACTTTCAGTCTTTAAAATAAATGTATTATGTGAGCACTATGGCACTGTTGCTGGAACATTTATCAGTAACTTAGATTGGTGCTCTTCCACTTTCACAATACCATGCACATGCGTGGTCTCCAGAGTAGTGTCACAGTGCTATAGTATGTTACTCACCTGCATGGAGTGCTATCTGGTATGTGCATTTGTGTTTCATGAATGTTTGTTTGTAAATCTATCTCTTGTCTCCTTGTAGTCTCTAATGTACTTGAACAAATCTTAGCTTCCCAAATTATATCAGACCGAACACCAATTCCCTGGAATTGGCAAGCACCAGATACAGAAGTCATGAAAGCTGCTATAATTGAATTTCCACTGTTTGGTCGTTTCTGTCCTGAAGAGAACATGTGAAAACTGTACTTATTTTGGTTAAAGCTGATGTAAACAAAAATAGTTTCTGGGAAGCCAGCTCATTAGAGACTGAGAGACTGAATGGACAACTCACTAAAGCTTTTAATTGTGGACGAAGGACGCCACCAAGCACCCTCTCATCCAGTGGGCTGCTCATACTGCAGTCCTGACTAATGTATCAAGCTCTGGGATCAGCAGATGACAGGATAAGTTTAAAAACCTTTGGAAAGTTACCGTAGGTCTGTCTGTTTCAGCTGAATAGGGCTTACAGAAAGCCTTTGATGACCAACTAACTAAAGTTTACTTTAAATATACATATTAAGTTCCTCAAATACATAATATTTGCTGTGCATAATCAGGTGTTTCAAGAGACAAGATCTGTCCTGCACACAAAGTGCTAGAGGACTTCATCATTATAGAACAACTTAGCAACAGAAATGGTGCCCAACCTGTTCTTACTTTTTCAGGGGAAGGAGGGGGCAAGCAAGCCTCCCTATATTATGTGATGTGCGTAGTTGCTGCAGCCCCCCCACACACACACACCTCCTGGGTTATTTAATGCAGGTGCAAGGTGGGCCAGTTTGGAATAAGGGCATGTTTTGGTTTCAGCAAACATTTTTTTGCCTTTACTCCAAGGAGCACATGCACCTTGTAATGGTTGGGGGGGGGGGGCACAACCTCTCCATTGGAGGTTTAGAGGGGTTACCTCCTGCATCAGGAACTATATTTCATGTTTTATAACAGCTTTTGATGTAAGGATGTATGTTCATTTTTCCAGGACATAAAGCCCATCTCTTTCTAATGACTTCACTTGGAGTATACCAGTGGAAAGGCCAAAACATGTACAAATGAAATCGACTTCAAAATATTCTGGTAAAAGTATTAGCAAATGTGGCAGATTTGCCATTTAGCAGCTCCCTTGTTTTTGGAACAAACTGCCCCTGCCCTTAAAAGTATTTCTCTCCCTTCACGTATAAATGGGACATTGATCAATTTATGTGTATACTTAAGTTTCGTCACAACACAGTCTAAGCAGTTGATCTGTTTAAGTGCTGTTGGGTTTAGCCTTCACTGTTACTTGCATGGATTTTTATATGGAAAGTAGAAAAGTGTATGTATGGCTTATTACTAATATAAATAGTATATACATACACATATATGTATGTGCATATATATATATATATATATATATAGATATATATATATATGTATATATGTATATATATATATATATATATATATATATATATATATATATATATATGCATACATGTGTGTGTATAAAAATGTATGTATGTATGGCTCTACCTTATTATGTCGACGTGCCATATCATTGAAACCCATTTTGTGGACTCCATAATATTGAAAGATGACTTAGTCAAACTCCCAGAACAGCGAAAATGGCTTCTGGGTATTTAACCACTTAGCCACCATGGAGAACTTTGCCCTTTTCTTCACATTAGTGCAATCTCAGAGTTGGTATTTAGTTGGAGAGTTGTGAGGGGCATAGCTCCTCACTTTGGTGTGTTTTGTGTGCTTCGTTTTGTTGCTTTTCAATATTGGCCAAGTGGTTGCATTCCTGGAGGTTGTGTGTGTACATATATATATATATATATATATATATATATATATATATATATATATATATATATATATATATATATATACATACACACACATATATATCTGCAGATACATAGCACTCTCTTTCTCTCTCTCTCTCTATATATATATATATATATATATGTACATCTATAGTATACATCTATGTTTTATATATATATATATATATATATATATATGTATATATATATATATATATATATATATATATATATATATATATATATATATATATATATATATATATCTTAGACCTGATGAACCTCTGACAAGAAAGAAAACTTTTATCTCTTGTTTTAACTAGCAGTAGCAGCAGCTGTTTTCTTATTTTTAATAAGAATGTGAGGTGATCTTTGATACGGATCTTTCATATGAAGGGACAATGATCTATTGTAATAATTTGCATGACTATATCAAGAGTAATGATTCCTGTATAACTAGTTTTCTCTTTTTTTTTTTTTTTGTTATTCTGGAAGAAAAGTGTTCACTACCCTGTTCAGTGATCCCATCCCCTATGTAAATACGAGTTAGACACTTTTTTAACAGAGGTAGTGGTAAGTGGAGTAATTTCTAATAAACAGATGGGGGACATAGGGTGGATGATTCAGAACAATAATGTTAGCCAAATTCAGTAAAACCTACACAGTAGCACAGAGTTTTAGATTCAGTAAGAAGTTCTACACATTGTGTAGAGCCACGCACTGCCGAGCAAACAAGGTAGACACTGTGACATGCTGATTACAGCATAAGCAGCTGTATTGTATGCTTATCGACCAATCCAACATGGAGGAGCTATTCAGCAGGTTGTAAAGTAACCATGTAGATTCAGTGCTGGTTTTCCCTGTGAATTCCAAAACCTATTGGAATACAGCCATGGAAATGAGTGTGCACAGAAACAGTGTTAGGGCCTGCTGTTGCTTTTATTCATTTGTAAATGCAACAGGTGAAGTCTATGCTGCTGCTGCTGCTAATGGACCTAGGCCAAGAAGGAGAAGAGTTTTCAGACCCCCTTTAAGCTATCATAACCTACACGACATGGAAATTGTAGTGTGTTACAGGGTGTATAGAGAAACACTACAGGAACTCTTCTGCCTCTGTCCACCTCAACACAGAGCCAGGGCAAACTGAGCAGAACCCATCCTAGTGGAGACAAAGGTATGTGTAACACTTAGAATCTTAGTTACAGGTTATTTTCAGAGACCAACAGGGGGCATGCTGGTGGTGTCACAGGCATCAGCATCCAAGATTTTACTTATTTATTTATTTTATTTAACATTTGTTGACCGGGAAAGTCCAACTAGGTTTTACAGATCCTGTTTTCAGCGGAGGCCCGGGGAGAAATGCTCCAGACGCATGTCTTTAGAATGTGGGAGGAAACCGGATTACCCAGAGGAAACCCACGCGAACGCAGGGAGAACATGCAAACTCTGCACAGACGGCACCCCGGCCGAGAATCGAACCAGAGAACCTCTTGCTGTGAGGCGACAGCATTAACCGCTGCACCACTGCGCTGCCCTCCATCATTTCCTGAATACTATGCTCCAGCATGGCAATGACCACATATATTTTCCCCATACTCCTGAAGATAGGGCCAGAAATATGCGTGAATGCTACCATGTAGCACACGGGTCTATGGTTAATTGTCGAACAGCACGTTCATTGAATGGCTGTTTGTCGAATACTAATTGTCGAAATTTCCTCTAATTAAATGGCCATATCATCGTAACAATTTTCATTGAACAATGATAGTTGGCCAACATAAAGGAAGCGATACCAAGTACGTACTTACTGGTAACGTAGCTGTAGGGTAACCTGCCCTTTCCCCACTGTAGTGCAAACTCGGAGTTGGAATGTATAATTAGGTGGGGCCTCACAAGAGTAATAACTTTAGTATGACGCCGGACACTCTTTATGTGGAGGGCTGCACCCCCCACACTCCCAGCAATTATATATACCTACACCAAGATTGCACTATAGTGGGGAAGGGGCAGGTTTCCCTATAGCTACTGTACCGCTAAGTAAGTATTTGGTAATACTTCCTTTATGCTGGCCAACTATCACATGATGAAAATCATTACAATGCTATGGCTATTCAATTAACAGATGTTTCAACAGTTAGTATTCAGTGAACAGTTATTCGATGAACGTGCTGTTTGATTAACCATTGACCCATAGCACACTACCCTGAAGTACTAGGTGCCATAGATTGCACACATATAGAAATTAAGACACCACCATGTGAACAAGGTAGGCTCTACATAAACAGAAAAGGCTTCCACTCTATTAACTGTCAAGTTATGTGTAATGCCAAGGGAATCATCATGAATGTGTGTGCTGGCAACCCTGGCAGTTACCACGAATCACATATCTGGCACACCTCCCTACTGTGTCAGATGTTTGCTAGGGGGGATTTCCCACAGAGTCATTTACTGGGGGATACAGGTTATGCACTGGAACTGTAGCTGATGACACCCAAGAGGAATGCGCACACACCCACTGAAGAATGCCATAATGAAGCACATAGTCAAACCAGAAGTATTACAGAGCATGTGTTTGGGCTGCTGAAGTCACGGTTCTGGTGCCAAGATACATATGGGAGAGGCCTGCAGTACAGTCCATGGACATGTACTGACATATTCACAGTATGTGCCATGCTACACACCATCATCCTAAGAAAACAGCTTCAGCAGGATCAGCAAGAGGAAGGACCACACAGCCCACCACCAGTGCCAAGTTCATCACAGCCACACGCAGATGAGGAGTCAGTGGGGGAACCACCAGCTACTGTGGGTGTAGGCAGACATAGGCATGCTCAATATGCCCTTGCACTGGCTAAGAGACCATGCATAGCACACTCGCCACCTAAGGACCTAAAACCTTCCTCCTACCCACATACATATACTAACATCGATGCCAGGCAACTCTCACAGTCTTTACCTCCACATGTATTGGCTGTCTACTGTTTACATTAGACAGTCAGCCCTGAGCTAAGACTGTGGCAACTGCTGCATTTACAAGGTAAATCTTGTGCCTGGAGTGTACTGTATAATACAGATGGGTGGCATATCCTTGTATTTCCTTATTTGGTACTGTAAGCAAGTAAAAGGTGAGAGATTTATACATAAATTACCTTAAAGTGACATCAAAGACTTATTTGGCTTACTTGTTTCCGTTAGTAAGTAGTAGGCCTCAGGCATTAAAACTCAGAGTCATACCTCTCAAAAGTACAGATGATCACTGCATGCCCTCACAGTTTGTACTGGAAAATCATTAAATAGAGAAGTTAGAAAGTAATGATACACATTGCAGTTTCAGACTTGACAACCATCACCAGATAATTCACAATAAAGCTAGGAAATTTTGGTGTTATCAACTGTCTAACTTTCTAAGGCCAATATAAGTTAAAGGTACAATTACCAGTTCAACACCACAGATGGAGATATACTAAGCACTAAGTCAGCTATGCACCCTGAGCATCAGACACGAAGCTTATGTATCCCTAAATCGAAAAGAGAAAAAACAGGGATATGGCACAGTTATCACTTGCACAGGGTGTTGTGGGGGGGCAGGAAGCCTAGGGTGACAAAAAAGGACAGTGAGTTTGTGTGAGTAAGAAAGAGAAGCAGGCAGACATTTGGATAAACCAACAAATGGCCAGTGAGACAAAATGAGTTTTAAGCTGCACGGCTGAACCATTTAACTGTTGTGTGTGTGTCTGCAGTGGTCCTCCAGGTAAAATCAATGTGTGAGTGTCTGCATGATGTGTGAGTGTTTGCAGCGATGGTCCGTGGTGGCAAAATGCCACAGTTACCTCCACGCAATTCAGCTTAACCACACTGCATTGTGCCAACATACAGCAACACATGTACTATAAAGAATGCATATCATTGTTTATTTAAATGCATTTGAAAGTATTAGATACACCTGTATTCGAACATAGTATCATCTTGGCTCAAAAAGAAATGTGTCGGTGCATTTACACCCACTGCCACAGAGCCAGTTAAGCAGCAGGTGTGTTTTATACACTCAGTACTTACTCTGACTTTAGCAGTGCAGCTCGCATTTGCGCACTGTTTAGCTACACGCAAACTTGAATAGTACTGGAAATGTGTATCTCGCATGCACAAACACTTTGCCATCCAACACACAAACCCAGTACTCATTGCACCATGGAAAAGTAAAAATTATGTATTATTGCTGTTTACTGTCCATTTCCTGTCTATGACATGAAATTACATCTGGAAACATAACAATATGTCGCATATTTACAATATAGCCATGTGTTGGCTCACCCCAGGCACAGCAACCTTGGTGTCTCAGTACTTTTTTCACATTTTTTCACACACACACACACACACACACATATATATATATATATATATATATATATATATCACCTACACTACAGAAATTACTATCCAATGTTATATGATATGCAATGCATATCAGTCTGGTAACATGCAGAACTAGAACTATTGACCCATAAGTCTAAAAAGCCTTCTGCAAGGCTAGGGGAGGAATCAGCATGGACCTTAACCATGGGGACATAGGTGACTTTCAACACACTTGACTCATGTTGGCTCTGTCAAAGGTAGATCTTGCTTATTAAACCTAGTGGATTTCTTTGATATTGACCCCCAAAGACCTGGATGAGGGATAACTGGACATGCCACCTATGACGAGTTATCCAAGGCCAAGGCCTTCAACACTATCCCCCATTTATGTATCAGAGATAAAAGTCTCCCATATGCAAATTAACCCATACATTATTAGATGGATAGCCAACTGGCTCACTGAAAGAACACACACTGTTAAAATTGGGGACTGCACCTCCACCACTCGACCACTTACCAGTGGAATGCCACAAGGATCTGTGCTGGGCCCACAACTGTTTGGAAACTATTTCTCTGAAGCCCAGGCAAAGGTAGATTGCCTGTGGTTTACCAAGTTTGCAGATGTTTAACTGGATGCAGTCATATAGAGTCCCCCTATGATGGTAACATATTACAGCAGGGGCAGCAGACATTCCATTACAGATGCTGCTCATTCCATCACAGACACCCCTCATTCCATCACAGACACCCTTCATTCTAACTTGTCATTCATCCGATCCATTGAGTTGGCAGCACAGTGGAGGCAGTCATGCATGTCGGCCTTTGCTACATTTACAACCCTGAGCATTTGTCTGGAGCACCTATGGGAATGTGTCTGTGCCTCCATGACGGCCCTAAACATGCTCTGAGTGGCATGGGAAGATACATCTGGATCAGGTGCAGGAGGGACAGCTGGCCTTCTCTGAGCACCCTCTAATAACCTTATTGTGTGTCACCTCGCCCACATTTTGGCTACGGATAGTGGCCTTGCCCTCCACCTGTCCTTGCAGGGGGTGGCCATATGTCAACCTCAGTGTCAGATTCAACCTCTGCACCCCCCCTGAATGTCCCTCTTTTTGGCCATCATCAGGTTCTACTGATGCACTGCCATCAGGTGGTAGAGGTCACACACTTCCACTGTCAGAATCACCTGTGATCAAAAGCAACAAACACAGGAATAAATTAATATCTACATTACTATAGTCCGATATATGCTACTATATGCCACTATTACAGACAGTGCAGCAGTACTCATAACAGTACTGATGTAAAAATGTATGGCCTACCATCTACATATAAGGTTCTCCTGTGCATGACAGATGGTCCTTGTAGAAGTTAAGCAAAAAGTAAGGGCAACATCATCACAATAACAGTAATACAGGGTGTGATGCTTTTAACTCTTTGTATGTCCATTAACTGTACTTCCAACAAGAACTTAGCTGACAACTCCAAACTAAGCTTATCAATCAGAATGTGTTGGTAACCATAGCCATCTTCAATCCCCCCCCCAAATAAAAGGATTGTGACACAGAAATAATGTATCAATTTTAGTTTTTACTCTACAACAGTATTCAACCACTGAGATACCAAAGCCTACCATAAAGCTCCTCCTGGGACATGTTTGCTGTCCTTGAAACTGTTGCTCTGGCATTGAGTACATGCTGTTCTGCACTTTCCTGAGAGCTGTCTGGATCCCTGACAGTGGACAGGAACTCTTCATTTGGTGTTAGTGGTGGCACCATGGCAGGCCCTTCCCTGTTACACATCTGATCACGGCCCACTGCAGCAGCCCTCCTCAGTGCAGATGTGATCATGTCAGTGGCCCTGTGGTGCACTTGCTCATATGTCCTGCCGTGGCCACCCATGGCATGAACATCATCCACAATCTGGTGCCAAATTTGCATTCTGCGTGCCATATCTCCACATCCCCTTTCAAGCAGGAAGGCACCGTATTGCCTGAAAGCATCCACTGTCACTTGATTTTTAGCATCAGTGAAGGTTGGTCTTCGATGATTGACATACCTGGGTGGCATATTCCTAGGTGCACGAAAAGACAGCAGAAGGATAATACACATAAGTATCACATAACGGCAAAATAACTGTTACCAGATAAAACAGAAAAGGTAGCATATCACTATTACCCACTGGAGAAACGTAAAGCAGTGTAGAGATGTGAAATATGAACAACAGGCTGGATGCAAAAAAAGGAGAGTAACAATAGCAATATGTCCATCTCTATGCCATAACAGATGCAACTTTGCCACCCCTCTAAAAAAAAAAAAAACAGGCAAATGACACATTTTGCTAAAAACAAAATCTTTGAAATGCTAAAAGTGCTATCAAAAGAACTGTCCCTGAAACATTTGTACTTATTTATCACAGAGCATTCCATTTTAAGGTATTGGCAATCATGTATGCCTGTGAAATGCCTTGACAAGCATGCCCATGACATCAGTACACTTGTAACTAATGCATAAAGATAAGTGTAATAGCCTTTGCTTCATATTTTTCTTATTTATATTCCAGCATATGCAGTCTGTAGCTGATAAAATGCAAGCATACCATCTGAAGTTCAGTAATCTTCTGTAAAGATATATCCCAAAGTAATGGCCTCTGTTCAGTTTTCTCCACATAAACAAGTCTCCTCACCTTCAGTTTGCTTAGCTACACAGTTGCCTTTTTCTGTGGTGTAGATTCAGGGCTTCAACACTGTGAAAATGTAGATGAAGTGTGACCAGATTAGAATTGCTGAATCCCAAATACATGGATCCGTGTAGGAGATCTAAACATAGTGTAGGCACTCCCTCAATATTTGTTTTTAATGGGTTGCAACTGTGAATGATCACTGTTTGGGAGAAGGAAAACACAACAGCACTGCAGGCTGCCTTGGGTGTGTAAAGTTAGAGTTACAAAAGTCCTAGATATAAGGTTGGACATGTAAGTAAGCAGCACACAATTCACAGGTTATTTTCAGTAACATCCAACCTCCCCTTCATTTGTTGAAAGCCCCATATGATATTATTCCCAGATAACATCCTCACACATTTTAAGGCCAGTGATATAGAATGGCTTACAGACTGCTTGTCTCAGATTACTGGTCAGATAAGTGAAGAACGACCAACAAACAGGTAAGACACAGCCATATATTTTCAAGCAATAATCATAACTGGTTGTGTGATCACTTATTGCAGTACATCCAAGAATAATAGATGTACAAATAACAGTTGTTGTTATTGTATCTTTCGGTTTTTCCTGGTTAGGGGTCGCCACAGCGGAACTCCGGTCCGCTAATGATTGGCAGTAGATTTTTACGTACCGACTTGCCAGACCTGACGCACAGCCTTCAATGAAGGTACGCCCATTCATGCATGTCTCCACACAGAAGACGCTTTAGCTGAGAATCGAACAGGAGAACGTCTTACTGTGAGGCGACAACGCTACCGCAGTACCACCACCGCAGCTTGTTGTATGGTTTCATATTACTGTTGATGATGATACAGTTGGTTGTGTGCTGAATGATTTCAGTTTCTTGATACAAAGCTGTTTGTGTGGCAGATAGGGATAAGGCACCCCTCCTGTGTTCTGAAGGTTCATTGGAGTGCAAATTCAAATCCAGATCATTGTAGATATATCTTATGCGAACCAACATTTTCTAATGTGTATGACATAGACTGATTTTCCTCATTTCTACTTGTCCCATTTTTTTCCTTTTCTGTCTTGTTTTTTTTATTTTCGTTTGGGAGGGACAGTGTTTGTGCAATGCAGTGCTTAGCACAATCAAGGGAATAGAGGAAATAAATTATGGGTTTGGCTGTGCTTATCTTATTTGCCCAAAGTGCGGCAGTGTGCAAACTGGACAAATGGATCAGTCAAGGAGCAGACAGGACCCAGACACCCAAAAATAGAAACTGGATACATTCAATTAATTCTGCTGAGCACCGCACAAATCAGAGATCTTAAGAATAATTAGTAAATTAGGGAATGTCATGTAACATGTCCTGTGGCTGCAGGTGTTAAGTGTAGAGCTGGAGTACAGATGGTCCTGGGTTCTAGTACAGGATGTGCAATCTTTTTTTTACTGTTGTAACAGTACAGTTTAAAGCAGTGAAC
Organism: Protopterus annectens; assembly: GCF_019279795.1. Taxonomy (NCBI): domain Eukaryota; kingdom Metazoa; phylum Chordata; order Ceratodontiformes; family Protopteridae; genus Protopterus; species Protopterus annectens. The sequence goes on from NC_056743.1 coordinate 269,669,773, forward strand.
TGAAACATAGACAAGTGTTCTTTAAACGTTCTTGTGGCAACATGTGTAAGTGTAGGACTACCGTACATATGGTCCTAGGTCCTAATACAGGATATTCCATGCACTTTTACTGTTGTTCCACTTTTCATTATATTCACTCACTTTTAATACTTTAGATAGATGAGACACCATTATTGTTTTAATATGTATGACTGAGAGTATACTGTGTACTATATTTCTGTAAATATAATTCTGCTTGCATGGGCTTCACATTTGTCTAAGACACGTACACAACTGGATCTGTATCCAATAACCTTGTCAGGTCACACACATACATGTGTAACAGCTCAAATGGTCTCTTGTATTTATGTACGATTCCTCTGAGCAGCACTTCTGCGACAAAGATGGAAAAATCAATGCTGTAGAAGAAAACATTTGTCCCTTATGCCTAAGTTTGAGACCCACAGTGTAAAAATCAAATTTTCTCAGTGTATAAAGGTAAACACAAATGTGTCATGTCATTACATTTATGCCCCCAGTACATGTCTGCAAACCTAAATCACCTAACAGTTAACTTCCAATTTCCAATATATATTTCCAGGCTACATTAGTAGACACCCCTCAAACTAAGGCCAGGTGTGAAATTAACCTTTCAGTTGCAGTTATTTAATTCCTCTCTGCTTGGCATTGCTGCTCCCCACTTATAGCACAAATGTGTTGCTCAGGTGTGCACAATCCCAGTAAACGCAGTAATTGGAGTTGGTGGGAAAGCATCAGTTTCCATTGCTCTAGGTCTGCTGGTAGACATGGCAGCCATTAGTGAGCAATGTGCTAGGTTTAAGGCACAGAGGTGGGCTGTCCAGGATATTTATTGGAGTCTTGGTAAAGCAGCACAGCCAAAGGCTTCTGTAGGCGGACTATTCTGGTTCCCGGTACAAGTCTGACGGGTTGAATAGTTTAGCCCAGGCTGTATTAAGTGCCATTAGTATCCTGCACACTGGAGAGCAAAGTAGGCATCATTTAAATGACCTACATAGGAGAAAGAGGGATACTTCCAACAGTTGGTTGGAGGAATTTTGGACTGCAGACATCCCACAGCTGTGTAAGTATCAAAAGAAAGCTTAATATAGACAAGACTGTTATGTAAATTGCACTTCTGTTCTTTCCTCAGCTGCCAGGGATCAGGAGTTTAATGCCCAAGCCCATGAAGCTAGATTGAAGAGACTGAGGGAAGCAAGTGGTATATATGCAGCAGAAGAGAAGTGTTATTGTAACATTAAAAATTAAAGATAGCTTTTTTGGTATTTTATAGAGTTGTAGCCGGTTTAGCATGCAGATCCCAACTGTAAAAGCAAGTATGCATGCGTTACTCTGGAGCACAAACAGATTGTAAGAGTCCAATATTAGACTTTAGTCTGAGGTTGGGGGTTCAAATACCACAATTCACAGCTATATAGTAGTGTTATTTCTTCAGTAATATTTACGTTAAATTAAAAACTCTAATTACCAGTGGGACAAATGCCCTGCTATAAACTGTAATCCGTATAATAGGAACATGCATATGTGCAATATATGTGCACATTCAAGGATTACTTGCAGCAGTCTGTAGAATAGTGTGCATCTGTTAGGAGGTATACTTAAATGTAACAATTAAGATAAAAGAGTTGTATAATTGCATTAATGCATTGTATGTCACATATGATGGGTACTAATTTTATGTCTTTTTTTCCTCTCACCCCAACCCTTAGCTCGCTTTTTTATTTTTTTGTTTTTTTTTTAAATATTTTTTATTTCATTTTATTTTTTATTTTTATGTGTCGTCAAAATGTGTCCATGTCATGCATGTGTACCACATCACTAAATGCTCCACAGCAAAGTGAGGTAGGCCAGTCCCATTGGATCAGTCTGCCCCCACTCCACCAGCTGTATCATCAGTGCCCAGCACGTCTGGGAGCCAACCTGGCAGCACTGCCTGTGCTGCCCGAGCACTACCTGCTCCCTCAGGTAGTCCTGCCCCAGAGGCTGGTCCAACGTTACCCTCCAGGAGCAGTTGCAGAGGTGGTGATTTCATCAAGAGCAGCAAGTTGCCTGGGATGGTGCATTGGTGCTTGCTTATGCCAGATGGAGAGGCTGCTCTCCCTCATGTTTCATAGGAATAGGAGATGTCAAGCACTCCAGCTGCCAGTGAAGTAAGGTGACAGTGATGACAGTCCATTGGGGGATAACTCGATTCTTGCTGTCTCCAACCTTGACGGTCATGGGCCTGGGTTGTCCCCTCGCTCACCCCAATCATAGTGTCCCCCAAACTTTTGTGTCCATCACCATCCCTGTCTTGTCTGTCTGCGAATGCATTTGCACCTACCAGCCGCAGTCATACCTACATCCCTTCACCAGCATGCCTCTCTCTGAAAAAAAAATAAATGGGCACCTGTCCCACAAAAAAAAAATGTCCCGTACATAGTTCTCCATTTTGCACACTTGGCTTTTTGACAACTTGATTCCTTCCAGTTGGCTATACAACATGATTGCATTGTGGTCTCCCCTCTTTGTGGAGGTGACAGTTCAAATTCAGTTAATACTCTGCACATATTTTCAGTTTACACTGTTAAAGAAATGGATAGCTGTAGTTCTTTCTTACCTGCCTCCTGCACATTCCCTTTGTTCTTCCCTCTGTTTGCACCCCATTTCACCACTTTACTATCTATCCAATTTTCACCACTTTAATCTGGTCAAAAAATAGAATCACACACAACACACAAAAGTAGCAGGAAAAGCAATGGATTACTTCACCTTTTGGACTCCATGTTTGTGTTTAGGTGCGCATCCCACACCAGTGCGCAGCGATGGTCCGTGGTGGCAAAATGCCGCAGTTACCTCCACGCAATTCAGCTTAACCACACTGCATTGTGCCAACATACAGCAACACATGTACTATAAAGAATGCATATCATTGTTTATTTAAATGCATTTGAAAGTATTAGATACACCTGGATTCGAACATAGTATCATCTTGGCTCAAAAAGAAATGTGTCAGTGCATTTACACCCACTGTCACAGAGCCAGTTAAGCAGCAGGTGTGTTTTATACACTCAGTACTTACTCTGACTTTAGCAGTGCAGCTCGCATTTGCGCACTGTTTAGCTACACGCAAACTTGAATAGTACTGGAAATGTGTATCTCGCACGCACAAACACTTTGCCATCCAACACACAAACCCAGTACTCATTGCACCATGGAAAAGTAAAAATTATGTATTATTGCTGTTTACTGTCCATTTCCTGTCTATGACATGAAATTACATCTGGAAACATAACAATATGTCGCATATTTACAATATAGCCATGTGTTGGCTCACCCCAGGCACAGCAACCCTGGTGTCTCAGTACTTTTTTCACACACACACACATATATATATATATATATATCACCTACACTACAGAAATTACTATCCAATGTTATATGATATGCAATGCATATCAGTCTGGTAACATGCAGAACTAGAACTATTGACCCATAAGTCTAAAAAGCCTTCTGCAAGGCTAGGGAAGGAATCAGCATGGACCTTAACCATGGGGACATAGGTGACTTTCAACACACTTGACTCATGTTGGCTCTGTCAAAGGTAGATCTTGCTTATTAAACCTAGTGGATTTCTTTGATATTGACCCCCAAAGACCTGGATGAGGGATAACTGGACATGCCACCTATGACGAGTTATCCAAGGCCAAGGCCTTCAACACTATCCCCCATTTATGTATCAGAGATAAAATCTCCCATATGCAAATTAACCCATACATTATTAGATGGATAGCCAACTGGCTCACTGAAAGAACACACACTGTTAAAATTGGGGACTGCACCTCCACCACTCGACCACTTACCAGTGGAATGCCACAAGGATCTGTGCTGGGCCCACAACTGTTTGGAAACTATTTCTCTGAAGCCCAGGCAAAGGTAGATTGCCTGTGGTTTACCAAGTTTGCAGATGTTTAACTGGATGCAGTCATATAGAGTCCCCCTATGATGGTAACATATTACAGCAGGGGCTGACACAGACAAATGATTGCTGCCAAACTCCCGGACTGAACCTTAAAGCAAGCAATGCCTCATTGTCCCCTTTGGCAATGAAGTACCCTTGCTAATTATGATATATATATCAACCTTGTAAGCTCAAACACAGTATTGTGAGACTTGGGAACACATGTTGATAGCAATCTACACTTCATTCACTATGTGTCCGTAGTAGTGGGACACACATTCTACATTGAGCATGTCATAAATAAGACTATTACATCCAAGACCAGGGAGGTCATAGTTCTGCTGTACACTACCCTTATCAGACCACTAATTGAGTACAGTGCGCCCTTTTGGCTGTCCCTCATCAGACACCTGCAGCAGCTGGAGAAAACACAGACATTTGTGACCTGGAGAATCCAGGGCCTCTAAAACATAACATACATGGAAAGACTGAAAGACCTGTGACTGTACTCTGTGTCCTGCAGGCTGCTGAGACGTGACCTGTGCCTTGCCTACAAAGCAGTCTTAGACTCTGCCCTACTGGAAATGCCAGCCATCTGCAAATCAGATGGGACAAGAATAACTTGCTCCAGGTATTTCAACCTAGCCTGTGACATAAACAGAACATGCTGGGGAGATTCTCACTCCTCTGTAATAGGTTCCTATTGCATGTTCAGCAGTGCTCCTCAGTGAACCTATTCAAGTGCAACCTTAACAACTGGAGGCTGATTGTAAATTCACCCCTGTGGTCCTGGGGTGGCACCTATGTCCCCCTTGGACAGGGCCAGTGGGCCATTAGGCTAGTAACCTCCTACGAACCTATGAAGCTATAAACCTGTGTAGGCCTCCCAGCATCTTCTCTCCAACATGGCCTGCGGATGCTGTGTACTTAGGTAGGGGTTCTGTTCTCACTGCAGTCAAGTGTGTAAGTGTGTGTGTGTGTGTGTGTGTGTGTGTGTGTGTGTGTGTGTGTCTAGACAGAAGAGCAGAATTTTGTATCCTACAGTTACTGCTCCATTGTCATGGATTGACAGTATTTTGATACTTGGACATACCTACACATCATGCCTCCTAACATCATCTCGCCAACATGGCCTGCTGATGTCATCCACTATAGGTTGACTTGCAGTCTTGTAAAAGTCAGACTTTTGAGCCGTGGCGCTTGCGTAATGTACTGAAGTCTTCTGTAGTCTGTGTACTTAGAAAGGTAGGGGTTCTATTCTCACTGCAGCCAACTGGGTGTATGTGCGTTTGTGCTCTTGCTTGACATTACAGAGAGCCTTTTACACCAGCATGTGGGACACTGTTATTGCCATATTCTCCTCAACAGACACTGCTGATATATTCTGCTATAATGTGTTGCTTGAGACAATCCAAGTCTGACTTGATCTGTGGTGCTTGCCTTAAATACAGAGGTCTGTAGTCGGTAGGGGTTCTATTCACTGCAGTCAACTGGGTATGTGTGTGTGTTTGTGCACTTGCTTGACATTACAGAAGCATTTTACATCAGCATGTGGAATACTGTTATTAGCATATTCTCAACAGACACTGCTGATGTCATTAGCTATATCAGATTTGTGGATATGCAGTACTCCCACCAGGGCAGGGTCAGAGACTGACCTGGAAACCAGGCAGAAGTCACCTAATCTTATATGAGACAGATTACAGTGACGTGGCTTTTAATCTATCCACATACATCATGACATGGTTTGTAGGCCCTGTGTTTTCTTACTGAGAAAGCCGTATGGTCTCTCCAGCTGCTGCATGTGTCTGGTGAGGGACGTGCAAAAGAGAGCATTATACTCTATTAGTGTTCTGATAACGTTTGAGTACAGTGCTGTCCTACAATCCTAAGATCTGAATGTGATGGCATGACTTATGAAGTGCACAACACAGGCTTTCAAAATCAATGTGGACACTTGGTAGTTGAAGTTTAGATTGCTGTCTGCATGTGTTCCAAGTGCTTGTATCATGGGGTTTCAGCATAGCAAGACTGTTGTTAATGCTGTGATTAACATGGAATTCCACTTTTCAGATGGACAACATAAAAAAGACACATTTCTGCATTGATTTGTACATCATGTGCCTTTGCCACCAATCATTTGTGTGTGTTACCTCCTCCTGTACTATGTTGTCATCATTAATTGACTCAGTGATTGCCCCCAATCTGCAAGAATCAACAAACCTGGTAAGCCAAAGGCCATATACTTTAGCCAGATCTATCAAGAAATAGAGTCCAAACAGTAAGGAAGCAAGCACAAATCCCTGGGGTTTTCCAGTGGTGACAGTTCTATTGGTACAGGTTGAGTCACCAGCTTTCACAGTATATGCTCTATCAGTGAGCCATTTGGTTACCCATCTATTGGCGTAAAGGATAATCCGCAGCTGGGAGGGTTTCTCAATGATGCCTGCATGGTGAATTGTGTCAAAATCCTAGGCTACATCCGGAAAGGCAGTATCCGCACTGTCTTATTTTCCTTCATCCAGGCCTGTCACACATAATCAATGAGCTGTGACATCACCACACATCGCCTATGGTGTGGCAGCACATACATCTTCCTGAGACAGTTAAATACACAGTTCAACACACCCTTCACATGGACTATGTTTCCATAGAAGGGTGTACATCAACATGCATCCATCAAAGTTGGAGGGGCAGCACCTGATGCATGCATGTGTAGAGACATCCAGACTCTCCTCAGCTGTGAGGGAGACCAACATTTCATCATGGACCTCTTCTAAATGGACACTAATAATATTCTGGCTGTGTGCAGCAGACCTGTGTCCATTGTAAATGCTACATCAGGTCTGTTACATTTGATAGATGTACTCAAAAAGGTCATCTAGGGCATGCATGATGACAACAGTATTGTCTTATGGAACTTGACCAGGTCAAGGCATTTGACACAAATTCACACTGAGGTATTCAGTCATTACTGTCATATGTGGCCATGAACAGCTATATCACCAAGTGGATAGACCAGTGTATCACATATGTGGCATCTCACTATGTTGAAATGTGTGAAGTGACCTATATCTCAGGGCTGGTGATCAGGTCCGTACATCAGGGCTGTCTGCTAAGCCCTATCCTGTCCATTATTTAAGTAATGGGCATCACAGATGGCATACACATCCTGCATCTAAACAGCTGCCTGAAGGGGATTTGCTAAGTCAGGAAAACAAACACATAACTCAAGGATAATGTGGACATTACACCCTATAATCAGACTAGTATGTATGTTTGTGTCCTGGGGTAGATGTTAAGTAGAATGTCCACCAGCATTGTGGTCACAGTGCTGACTAATCCCTTGTATGCAACACAAGTACTGAGTATGTGAAGGACATCCACATCAGAGGCCAAAATACCTTCATAGTTCCCAGCCTTCATCATACCAATAACTGAGTACTTTGCACCCTTCATGTACCTCCCTACACATCTTCCAGTGATGTGTAACTGAAGCGTACCACCTTTGTCACAGTGAGCTGTCACACAGCTTGCTGGCCATACCTAGGTATCATTTTGTGGTGCATAACTGTCTAATGGTGCGGAATACCATTCGAGTTGTTATACCAGATGAATGTGTGCTACCTGTTCTGCTGATGCACACACTACATACATAAATGTTTGACTACATTAATGGCATGGATGTCATTTGTGACGGTGTGGATTGTGCCGTAATATATATATATATATATATATATATATGTGGGGTCACTATAGAATCCCGAATTTCAGTATTTCAAAATTCTATAGCGGAAACCTTTAAATACCGAAACCCCATAACCGCGAAATTTAAAATCGCGAACCTACAGTGCAAATACACCGCACACATACACACAATCTCCCTCCACATTCAGAAACAAACAATCCTACACTTCAGACAAGCAGGGGGGCAAGCCCCCCTGCACCCCCACACCCCCTACTTATATTTACTAACTCAGAGATCGCAAAGTCACACACAAAGTTAACTCACACACAGACATTTCACAGCCCCTTGCACGCACACATCACAGCCAAAACACGCACTAACATACACTAAAGCCCCTAACCAACACAGTCATACGTACTTATCTACATTTACACCTATGCAGTCACACACCGCAACACCAGAAGCTCCGAACTTCGTTATTTTGAATTTCACGCTTCTGGTGTTTTAGAATTTCAAGGTTTCAGTATTATAATTTCAAAATACTGGTATTTTGAAATTATAAAGAGAACCCATGTGCGTATGTATGTATATATATATATATATATATATATATATATATGTATATATATATATATACATACATACACACACACACACACACACACACACACACACACACACACACACACACACACACACATATAATACACCAGTCAACTAGCCTGTGTTGCTCATAATGTCGTGTACAGGTATAGCAGTGTCCCTCCTTAACACCTCCAGCAGATGTTACAGTGCCAGGACAGTGAGTGTGTGTGGTTACCCTCGTAGAGTGTGGCTGTATCATAGTAGTTGTTCAGGTATGTTTGTGCAGGATCATCTTTTATCACTCTAAATCACATATGTTATGTCAGAGGCATGGGATTACTGGTGGTATTATTCTGATATTGTCCATGATTGTGGCTAGTTCTTTTTATGTTGTCCATGAGTCATTACCTGTGCCCCACTTGCAGGAGACCTCTGCTGAGATTACACTCCTATTTAGGCAAAGAAATAAATAGGACAATGATTTGTGTAAAATGCTGGGCACTTGTGAATAAAAACTTTTCAAAATCTATAAGGGTTTGAATGTGTATGGGAATGCAAGTTTTCTTCTCTGAGCTAAGTAAAAAAAAGCAAGTAAGTTAAAATTTCTTATTGTTGCCATTTCCTGTTTGTTGGGCTCCTGCCTCTATTTTCTTTCAATATGGATAATTAATTTAAAAAGTGTGGATGCAGGAATAAAACCCCATCTCAGTACAGGTGTGATAGCTGTCTTTATCCTTTAGGAGAGGAGCACAACACTTTCAGGTGTGGCATACATTAGGTTTTTACTGCAGACACTGTATGTATTGGAAAGAACTTCTTAAAACTTTCAGTATCAGCTAGGACTTTCCAAATCCTCAGCAAAAAAAAAAAAATTCAACTTTGACTTCCCACTGCAAATCATTGAAGCTGAGGCCCATGGCCTTAGCTCCAAACCACATGAGAAATTGATCTAGAAACCTCCCAAATGACTATTTTACCTTCCCAGTGTCTATGGCAGCTTCTTAACACATGTGGCTTTCTGCAAAGGGTAGACTCGAAGTGTTCTAGAGGCAGCAACTTGGTCCTCTCTACATACATTTACAAAGCAATACAAACTTGATTCTTTTTCCTGGCCCCGAACAGTCTCTCTAAGACCATTCTTCAGGGGCTTTATGCTTCTTAAGTCTCTTCCTCCTCCTAATTGATTGTAAGGTATGGTAATCTACCCAAATTGCTACATGAACAGTAATCTAAAGATGAACTTAATGCAGCTGTGTAAATCGAATAACAAGTAACAGTAGATGTTTAAAGAGAGAACAGTGATGTTTGACATCCTGTGATGTCATTCCATTTCACTGTTGCAGAATTCATAACATTAGGGATGCCCTGCCAAGGGTGGCCCAATGTCCAGCCAGTATACCAAAGCCTTTAGGTTGCTTTAAGGCATGCCGTATGTCACACATATGCTCCTTGCATAACATATGCATAAAGCTGACGTCCAGATGTACCATCCTCAGAACTTCTTTGCTACCAGTCATAATGTCATCGCTTGATCATCTGTCTGAATGCCCGTTCTATTGTTGGTTCACCAAGCTGTTGCAGGTAAGTGCCCTGTTGGGGTTCTTGTTTTACTTATCCGTTTTTTATTGCTGCTTGTGAGGTTTCAGGTCATCCAAGATGTGTAAATACCAGTGTGGGAAACAGATTTCCCATAAAGACCACCATGACCAGTGTCTTATTTCTGCCTAGGTGTCTCTTACGACACTAACGTCTTGTACCATCTGTCAGGCCTTTGTACCTAAAAGCCTTCATAGTAGACGTTCTTCTTTAGAGCTCTATCTTGAAAATCAGCATCTTTAATCTTCTTGTGAAAGACATGATGGAAGGTACTTCACGTTCTAAGGGACAGCCGTCATTGAAGAAGGCCAAGAAGCTTAGGCCAGAATCTTCTACTGTTCAGCCTCCACCAGACATCTCTCCCAAGAAGGGTGATTGCCCAGAGGTTCATCCGGCATTTTTATTGGATTCCTGTGCCTCGACCGGTCTGGAAGCTAGTGGGGATCTGACTTTAAGCACGTCCAAGAAGGCATTGCAGATGTCCATTTCTGACATTCATGGGGAACCATGGCTAATTATCTCCAAGGGGCCTAGGGGTGTTCCTCAAATATTAGTCAGAGAAGAAGTCACTACTACCATCATTGAATGCTGTCCTGGGTCAGAACCTTCCAGATTTTATAAGGTGGATATACCATTGAAGAAAAAGCAAAAGACTAAACATATTGTTCCTGCTGCTAAGGATCAGTAAAGTGAATGGCAGTCCACTCAGGGTTTACTTGGTGCTTTAATGGCATTGAAACCTCCTCAGGGAGTTTCTGTTCCAGCTCCCCCTTGGTCCTCTACTCTCCAAAAAAGACCCAGGTAACAGGATTCCTCTCATGAGGAGCTGCATTTGGATGAAGAATCCCTTGCAATGCTCTTCCCAAGATTCCCTCTCCTTTAGACTGTGGTTCAGAGGAAGAGGGATCTACCAGTCCTGGTACTCGTTTTGAAGTGATTTATTTTGGGGACAAGATCTCTAGGATGGTGGAGTCCTTTACATTGGACTGTTTCTGAGGTACATAAAAGGTACTGTGAGTTGCTGCTGATGGAATCGACTAAACCTTCTGCTGTTCCTCTTGTTTTGGCTGCCATGTTGGATGTATTTTCTAATGCTTCTAAGGCTCCAGATTCTTAGGCCCTGCTCCCAGGAAACATGATAGGTTCTGCAGAGTGCCTGAGGAATGTACATTTTTGTACAAGTGTCCTTCTGCTGACCCCTTGATGGTGTCTGTGGCTTCTGACAAGCTCTCTCAATTGCTTCCTTCTCCCAAGTTACTACCCTCTGATAAGGATAGCAGGACCATGGAAAGGCCAGGCTAGAAGGTTTACACCTCTTCTACACTGGCTTTTAGGGCTGTTAATTATCAGACCCATATGTCCAGGTACTTGTTGTCTCTCCTATTGCAGACTTGTCAGGTTATTTCTGATCTTCCAGACTCTGAGGGTAAAACTTCTGCTTGTTCCCTGTTAGAGACTTCCTCCCAAGTGGCTCATAATTCCATCAAGTGTAGTTATGATGTAGCAGATGCTTCCTCTAGGGCTGCTGCTTTTGAGTTAGTGATGAGGTATTCTTGGCTTAGCCTTCAGTCTTTTGCCTGATGATATTAAGGCTAAGTTGATGGAAGCCCCTAAACACTTGTTTGTTGAAGCTGCTGCTGGATGTTTCTACCTTCAGGATAAGGGCAAGGCTTTACAGAAACTTAATAAACATGTTTGTCTCTCCTGTGCCTAAATTTCAGAGAAACTACTCCAGTAAGCCAGACATTGTTTGCAGGCAATCTCGCCCTCCTCCTAAGCGTAAAAAGGGTGGTAAGTGGGCTCCTCCTGCTGAGGCTACTCAGACTTCACTGCCTTAGATGTCTCCTTTTCCCAGATAAACCAGGTGCTGTCTGCCTGTCCTATTCTTCCCAGACACTTTCCTTTTTCTCCTCGCCTGTCTAGCTCTTCCTCTTTGGCTACAGATTACTCAGGATTTTCGGGTTCTGCCCATTATTCACCAGGGGTATTTCATAGTTTGGAAATCCCTTCCCCCTTTTATGGGCGTTCTCAGCCTCCTCAGGAAAAACTGTTTTCAGAGGTGCTTCGGAACCTTTTGACTCAAGGTATTAATCAAGAGGTGCTTGTGTCCCAGAGGAGGAGGGGTTTTACTCCAGGATGTTTTTAGTACCCAGAAAAGAGAGTACTGTGTGACTAATTCTAAACCTCTCTCATCTAAACACTTGTGAAGATGCTCTCCTTTCGAATGTTATCCCTTCAGACTTTGTTTCCTTTTCTGCATACTCTGACTTATATGTTTCTGTGGAGCTCAAGGATGCTTATCTCCATATCCCAATCCATCCCCTTTTCAGGAATTTTGTACATTTTTCTGTTGCTTCCAGGCGTTTCCATTTCTCTGCTTTGCCCTTTGGCCTTTCTACTGCCCCAAGGGTATTCCACCAAATGCCTTGCCCCTATGATTGCTTTTTGCTAGATTCAGGGGATTCAAGTATTTTCTTACTTGGATGACCTCCTTTTTCAGCATTTTCGCCAGAGGTCCTGTTGCAAAACCTTCATTTTGCCATTTCCCTTCTGCAAAGCCTGGGGTTTACAATAAACTTTCAAAAAGTCTTTTTTGACTCCTTCTCAAGACCATGTTTTTCTGGGGTGCAGGATCCAGATGGTGCCTATGCTGGCATCTCTGCCTCTTCCCAAGGCATTAGTGCTCATGTCTTTCTTTCAAACTCTTCTTCCTCTGGCCTCTATTACAGTAGGGGAGTTTCTGAGAGCTCTGGAATTCATGGCATCCACCATCCCCATGCCCCCCTTTGGCCAAACTGCACATGAGAAAGTTTCAGTGATTCCTGAAGTTAGTTTGGCTTCAACATGTTCATCCCCTAGACATTGTATTTCCTCTTTTGCCTTGTCTCAAGAAGGAACTTCACTGGTGAATCCAGCAGTTGTCTCAGAATCCAGGACCACCTTTCATCCCCCTCTTCCTTCTCAGGAGCTATTCACAGACACTTCAGACGTGGGATGGAGAGCAACTTCTGACTTCCTAAAAGGTAGGGCTTGTTGTCTCCTCTTCAACAGAAAGAGCACATCAATATCATAGAGATGAGAGCTCTTCTGCTGGTGTTTCAGGCTTTTCATCCTCTTTTTCTCCCTTGGACCTCTCAAGGTATTTACAGACAATACCACAATGACGTGGTATGTAAACAAACGGGGGGGGGGGCAACATCTTATCTTCCTTGCTGGTTGGCATTCCTAGTGTGGGATCTTGCAGTCCAGTATCAAGTGACTCTTCAGGCAGTTTACATTCTGTCAGGTCAAAACATTGTGGCCGACACTCTGAGCAGCCCAACTCAGTCCCATGAACGGATGCTTCACAAGGATGTGTTTCTGGACATTGTCCACCAGTGGGGTACTCCTCAAATAGATCTCTCTGCCTCCCCTCTGAACAGACAACTTCCTCTATTTTGTGCCAGTGTCCCAGGTCCTCCGGTTTAGAAGGTGGATGCCCTATCTTTGTCTTGGAAGTGGATGTTTCTTTATGCTTTCTGTCCCCTTCACCTCAATTCAAAAGTCCTGTTCAGAATTCAGCAGGATACTCTCAAAATCTTGTTAGTGACTCCCTTTTGGCCAAGACAGCATTGGTTCCCTCTTCTGCATTTAGCCAAAGGCAATCCTCACAAGTTACCTCACAGGGTGGACCTACTCACACAAGACAAGGGTTCTGTCATCCATTCTCACCTTTACACTCTTCAGCTGATACTGTGGGTGATAGGATTTTGATTCCACATTGACACCTTTTTCTGAGGACATGCTTAGGGTCCTGCAGGAGGGCAGAGAACCCATTCCTATGAAAGCTACTTATCTGAATAGAAGAGGTTTTCTGTTTGGTGTTACTCGTAACCTGAATCCACTTTTTTGTGGATGTTCCTTTGGTTCTGTCTTATCTATCTGAATTGCTCAGTGCTGGGTAGGCTTATTCTTCTGTTAAGGCTCACTTATTAGCTGTCTCTGCTGGTCTCCCTTTATCTTCTCCTTTAGCTTCTAGATCTGAGGCTAAACAATTCCTAAAAGGCATCCTTCATATTAGGCCTCCCAGGAAGCCTGTTCCTCCTCCCTGGGATGTTAATTTTGTTTTGGAAGAATTGACTCGGACTCCTTTTGAGCCTGCAGCTTTATCTCTCCGTACCACCTGTGCTGGTTACCCTAACTTGCACGTAACTTTGTTGGAATGTAGGAGTTCTCTGCAAGAAGTAAGTGTTTTCCCACCTCATTTACTGATGGGTCATAAATTTAAGTAGTCAAATCCCTATATCTGATTCCTTGTTAAACCTGAGAATTTGAGTTATGTAAAGAGAGATTGAAATTAAAACAGTTTATGCAAAACTACTACTGTGATTAGAGAGCACGGCACATATGTTCCTTAAGGGAAAAAATGAGGCTATGGTAAATCTTCTCAGAGAGGGAGCTACAAAGGAGTGGTTGAGAAGCTGTGTTTGGAAACTGAATCGTTTGTTATTCATGCTGACAATGGAAAGTTGGTGAGGAGAAACTGTAGACTTTTGTTCAAGAGACATATTTCATAGTGACTGCTGATTACAGACACTGGGTCTATGATGTCTGTTTGCCTGAGATAATTAGTGCTGGCCAGAAATAAAGCCATACCTGCCAACCTGCAGACACTGAAAATAAGTGCCAAGATTCTTGAAAAGAAAGTA